>NC_060209.1:9452500-9555000 GCF_021130785.1 Homalodisca vitripennis
CGAAATATTATTAACATTTGGTTTCTTTCATGTCAAGATTTGTAAATCATTATAATTTTGTTTTATACCAATATAAATGCAATTTACAACTGTTCTCTGTGTTTTATTATACCTTAAAAATAATTTGTTACAACAAATTTGTTAATCAAGAAGAGTATATTGGATTTGTAAAACGATCCTCTCTGGTGGCATACAATTTTCCACAAACGTTCCGTTTGTTTGACTTTTCAAATATCTTTTGACCAACAAAAAGGAATACACCTATAACAGTGTAAATAAATCAATTTTAAGTCTAACGACAGACAAACTATTAGCTGTATTATTATACTGTTCAGTAAAAATAAAATTAATGTTATAGTTGAGAAAAGTCCCTGCGAATATCTATGCTGTACGCTATCGTAGAAATTAAACTTTGTTTCTTTTTCATCCACGAGTTATAATTGCTTGGAATTAAAGTTCTATGATAAATGTTCTAAATATAATTGAAATAGCTGGCGAATTTAACAGGTTTATTAAAACGAACTAGGTTAATATTCTACTGCTGTTCACAGAACAGTGCAATGTAAAAGCTCATAATGACTTAATATCCGGTTCAGAGTTTCCACCAGATCGCGCTTCTATTAAACCGGCCCCTCTACCTTTTGTTGTTCCAGGCGGAGCTTTTATTGGCTATTCCTCAAACAAAGGTCTTTTTTCTTTGTTTCAGTAATAAACATTGGAATTTTTCGATAGCAGACTGCAGAGTTCTTTCTTCTTAAAATTACTTCATAAGTTGTTCAAATCCATGATAAATTTAATATGTTTCTATAAAAAAAAAAAAATAAAATAAAAAAAATAAAAAAAAAAAAAAAAAAAAAAAAAAAAAAAAACTGTAATAAGGAATATGATTCAAATTCAAATTCCCTTCACATAACAAACAAATATTGCCTATTTATTCAAAAGGGTGTTCAGATTACTGTTAACAGAAACTAAGATCATTGAATTTGCAAGAAATAACGACATACAGATTTTCTAATTGAAATATTTGTATTTTTATTTGACAAATAACAAATTAACATTTGTATTAAAATTAAGCACCTCCTATATCTTAATATACAAAACCAAATAAAATTGGAGTTTGTAATCTATTTGGAATTTTCTTGGCAAATAGTTATTTAAAAATCTGCCTTACTGTTACACTCCGAACCTCTGACCTAGTTATATTCCGTAAAGGGAAAATTGTAAACACACGTACCATTAGTGTATACTGTGTAAACAGGCATTTTACACAAGTACCATTAGTGTAAACTGTGTAAATGGGCATTTTACACAAGTAACATTAGTGTAAACTGTGCAAATGGGCATTTTACACAAGTAACATTAGTGTAAATTGTGTAAATGGACATTTTACACAAGTAACATTAGTGTAAACTGTGCAAATGGGCATTTTACACAAGTAACATTAGTGTAAACTGTGTAAATGGGCATTTTACACAAGTAACGTTAGTGTAAACTGTGCAAATGGGCATTTTACACAAGTAGCATTAGTGTAAACTGTGCAAATGGTCATTATATACAAGTACCATTACTGTAAAGGCATTTTACACACACGTACCATTAGTGTATACAGTGTAAATAGGCATTTTACACAAGTACCATAAGTGTAAACTGTATAAATGGGCATTGTAAGTTATTGAAATCTTCGTTTTCAGTTTGTTATTGGCGATAGCTGGTTGAAACAATAATAGGATTTCCGACATTTGCCATCGTTATATTTTACAAAACACATGCATAAATCTACATTTCGAGGTTTGAAATCTACCCTCTTCCTCAGGTATTAACACATGAACACGCACTTAACACCTACCATTGTGCGGAAGTGGACTGTCATTAAAAAATATGTACCATGACTGGTACACTAAGAGCTTGGGTGTTCAGACTGGAGAAAATAAACACAAGCGATGTAACCGCACAGAAGTCAAGAGCACAAACACGTTACACACGTACAAGTGAAGTGGAACATTGTAACACCAATGAAAACTGGGTGGTTTCAATTCATGAATATTTTTTTAAATGAAGAAATTACCGTTATGAACAATTCACAAACTTATTTATAAATAACAATTTTTGTTTTACAACGCTGCGTTAACATACAGATGAAAAATCCTCAAGATTTGACTGACAAAAATTATAATAAGCTTAAATGTGCTTCTACGATCAAATCACTTTATTTTTCTGAAAATAACATTTAAATGATCAATAATTACAACAACCATCGTAAATATTGATATTTTACAACAGAACCCCGATTTGAACATTCAGTGTTTACACTAAATTTCTACGATGGATAGGAACTAAGTTATTACCTAGTGAGCTCTGAGTTGAAATTATTGCACCGAGTCCTATACTGCATGCTAACCGCTCTCCTGGCATAACAGTCTGTATTCCCATTCAACAAACCACAAGCATTTAACAAACAAATACCTATATATGGACAGAAAACCCACAGTGTAAAAACTTCTGGGCGTTTACACAAGCGAGCTGAACACTAGATCTTAACTGCAAAAGTAAAAACTCAGTTCGCCAATAACACCGGAACGTGCGCAACGTGACAAGTGCAGTAAGAGGCGGGGAATTATCTTTGATGACGTCATTACAGGGTTGTGATATCTCCGGTTATGGTGGAGACGAGGTACCGTATAATCCAACAGCCGTCTCGCTGTGTCGGCTTTACAACTGTTGTATTACACCGAGACAGTGCCAAGTATCCTCCCACCCTGCCTCAGATGTAAAAGGCGTAGCTAGCTTCTGTTCAATATGATGGTGTCAAAACTTATCCGCCTACTCGCTGTTAGTACTACAACATTATAAATATCAATATTATGTTATTTGTAGGAGAGACTAAACTCATGGCGTCAATATGACGAGGAGTTCAGGAGCCGAGAGCACTCTATAAGCACACAACCAAAGTTTTCTTGAAATCTAAGAAAACCTTTCCTGGCGGAGAGGGTCAAAATGGGAAGGTATAAAAAGGGTTAATAATATGAAGTGACAGTTTATCCTCAGACCACATTTATTTGCTCCATATACTTAAGTAAATGTTGAATCACCATCAGATAACCATATGCAGACCCTTGCATTGGCAAAATAGTCTGTTTATCTATTTGTCTGGCGGTGACATAACTATTATTTATGTCTCTGACAGTTGGGATTGAGTGTGTCAAGCTAGGATTATATAATCTGGAAAACATTAAATTACCGTGTTAAACTTTAATAGTTTACGAGTATTATTGTAGAAAAACGAGACTGTGTGCTTACAAAGTGTAAATTGGTTCTCGACTCCTAGGTTATAAATCATAGCCTTTTCTCTTGGTGTTTCCATTGGCTACACCACGTCCATTTGCACGCGAATTTATGAGCTAATATAAATTCACGATCGGATTAGAAACACCAGCGGAAATTCTAGATACAAGTTTTAGAAAACCTTTGGTGTATAACGCTATTACTTAGTTATAGTTATGTGCGTTATGTATATAACTACATTATAGTGAAGAAAATGAAATCATTACAATTAAATTACAAAATAATGTATATTTTCATAGATTATATATAAGTTTTTCTATAACCAAAATAATTTTACAAAATTAAAAGGTTAAAAGTTTTATTCTTTGTATCACAATTTCCCATACAACAAATAAAATCTGTTACTTAATCACCCACGACCAAAAATAATAATTCGTTTAGCGCACTAGTTCTCAGAATAAATTGGGGAATTAAACCTACTGAGAATTCATAGTTTAATTGCCCTAATAAATCAGGAAATTCAGAGTAATAAGTTATACAGAAAGCTTCACCACAGCTACAGGTATGACGGTGGTTGACCGACTCGAACGTCGACCACGTGCTGTGGTGTCGCAGTTAACGACGAGGATGTACCAGTTACACCATCGTAGAAGCAGCAGGAAACGGCAGACAGATTGACGGTGGCTGGCCACTTGCAGACAGATCTGTCACAGTCGCGGTGTCCTGAGCCTCGCACTCCTGCTGTCTTTCTGCTTTCTCTCCCGATCAGACACGATCCTGAATGTATTAGAATACGTTTTCCCGATCAATGCTCGTTTCCTTCACGATCCACAAGATCTTTACTACTTTAGACGGCAAGTCTCTAACCTGTATGTGTAAGTTTACGTAATTAAGAGCATTGTTCTAGGAAAACCCGATCAATAGTGCGCAAATGAGGATGTCCTTTTAATATTTACGTTCATTAACGTGTGTGAACATCAGTACGATATTGTTGACTGCTATAATCAACATTAGATCATTGCAAGCCTATATTTATTAGTTTAAAAATTAATACTGTTGTCAATGTTTACATTTTTGAACTTGCTGCTTACTCCTTTAAACAATTACCAGAAATAATACTTAATTAAGACATACAACCATACAATAAACGTAATAAAGATAATATTAGTTTTCAACAATGCCGATTGAGTAAAATGTTAAATAGCCATTCCGGCATGTGTAAATAAGTCTGTAATAACTTAAGTTATTTTGTTAAATTGTATAGTTGTAAGGTTTGTCTTAAAAAACTCAATGACTGGCTGTTAGCAAATCCTTTTTGTAACATTGAGGAATTCCTAGAACACCCTGCATTACTCTGTAATATATTGTCCGTTGATCAATACCTTTTTTACTTCTTAATTACTTGTTAATTCTTTAAATAGTTAATTTTTGTTCTTGTGCACTGTTCTTACTAATAGTCTTTATTTTTTTTTTAACTTGTTGAATCTTTTACGAGGTTATCTATTTATATACTTATTTATTTATCAATTTATTATTATCAATTTTAAGGTTCCATAATAATTGTTACATTCATTACATTACATACAATACATGCATTGTTACTATTTTATAAGTTTTTTGACTCCTCTAGTATGACTAAGAACAATGTAACGTTCAACAATTCTGACATTGTCAATACATGTATATATGTCCATGACAATAAAGTATTATTATTATTATGTATATTGACATTATAAAAAAATCTTGGAACTATTTTATCTTCCCAATCAACATAAACATAATCTTATATTAATCTATTTTCAAGCACTTTTAACAGAAATACTCTGCATATTTCTGTAATTAACCTAATACCCTACACATTGTTGGAAAACCGTTCTACAATATTAAATCTTTATGCCAGTGTATAAAAACTGACATAGAAACTCCATTTCCATAACTAAATTTACAACCAGCCCATAAAGACACGCAATAAAGTTTTACTGCACGACAGGATAATTAAAATTCAGAAATTACTCCGCTAGCTTTATCCAAGACAAACCGTTACATCAGCAATAAAAGTTTCTCAAACTGTTAAACAATAAGTGAATATTACTGTTGGGTTACTTTGCTACATATTAACTAAATGGGCTTTAGTCGCCTTAGATTGTTAACGTCTATGGACAAAATTCCATTTTTGCTTGGACGAAAGCTATTGCTGTAATGAAAACCTAGTAGGGTTTTACTTTAAACATTTAAAAGGCCATATTTTAAGTTGAAAGACATGAGAGACGTTTGCTTAAAGGTATAAGTAACATATTTCCAAACAATTTAAATAAATATTTTTTTAAATATTTAATTAAAGAGTTAAACATGTTTTCCTATTTTATGGATAATGAGTATTAATTAGATCTCTCAAAATGAGCAGTTAAAAGTAACAAGAAACTATTTGACACTTATTCGCCTCAGTGCAAGAATGTACTGATAAAATAAGGGTGTGAAAATGTTTGAAGGGTATTTTCTTCGACTCTAAACTACATTGGCACATTGGCTATATTTGACATTTTGAAATGAGGAAAATGTAGTAGGACATTTCGAGCAGTTACAGTAACATATTTAACTGTAGCTTTATTGCTATTTTGGCACTCTAAAATGTTAGAACAAGACGTGGTTTTATCCACTATACTTGTAGAAAGGATAACAGGATTTCGGAAATTTGCCATCGTTACAGGTTATAAAAAGTAAAACACACCGTTTCGAGGATTGGAATCTATCCTCTTCGTCAGGTGGCGGAGGTATTAATACATACAGAAAGAACGAACAGAAAGAAGGGAAAGAAAAGGGTTCAAACTTCTCTTCTTTACTTCTTTTGCCTTGAAACGTTTATAACCTATAACGATGGCAAATGTCTCAAATCCTGTATCCTTTTAAACCTTTAATCGTGAATAATAAACTTTAAAATAAGATTGTTTCAGATGACACTAAGCGGTGAAAGAGCCGATGAAAGAGCCGACATCGCCATTCTTGTTAGTATCCCACTGTAGCCTGTACTAGTGTGATGTGTGATTGTGATTCTCGTACTCGTGGATTGTGCTCGGGACTTGCATCCTGTGCAGTGACAACACCTGGACTGGGCTCCAAGCAGCTTTTGGGTATGTTTGAACCCTTTTCTTTCCCTTCTATACTTTTTTCTGTTCATTAGTTTTGTATGTATTAATACCTCCCTCACCTGACGAAGAGGTTAGATTTCAATCATCGAAACTTTCTGTTATATCTTTTATAACCTATAACGATAGCAAATGTCCGAAATCCTGTTATCCTTTCAAACATTCCACCCTCAACAACAAACTTTAAACAAAGAATACTCGAAGAATCAGATAATAATTTATTTTATAGCGCGCTCTAATAAATTCATATTTACAAAATGTTATTATAACTATGTGTCATATCGTTGTCTACCTAGCGGCAGGAGGTACATTGAGATATATTTAAACACATTTTAACAATTCTGATAATAAGAGCTGTTACTAAAACTAAGTAACAGACATAAATTGAAGCTAATTCCTAAAAGATGTCGAAACGTGTTTAACGAACTGAATGGGCAGGTGCAAGACCGAAGTTTGAGGTCAAATTATACGCAGTTGGAAGTTCGATGGGGCCAGTTGTTCCTCTTTGCACTTTATTGTTTTATAGAGCACCCTGACTGGTCATTCCGGTGGCTCAGTTACACAGCTTTCTCTCGACACGAACAGATACAAAGTGAACAGGTGTCATACTCCAGCACCATCAACGGAACAGGATTACTTAGCGAATAGTACTTGTTTCTACATGGGCGGTCAACGTCACAGTCTATAAGATCCTAGCATTTCACCAACCACTGTAGCCAAGACGTATTATCCAACCTTA
Source organism: Homalodisca vitripennis (assembly GCF_021130785.1). NCBI lineage: Eukaryota > Metazoa > Arthropoda > Insecta > Hemiptera > Cicadellidae > Homalodisca > Homalodisca vitripennis. Next base: position 9,459,665 of record NC_060209.1, read on the forward strand.
TCCAGCTTTAAACGTTCAACTTACCAAGATGCATTTCAAATTGTAGCTGTGATTTTAAAATATAAGACTGAGAATGCACCATTTGTCTTGGAGGTTATTTATACACCAATGGTGGTATATTACATCGACTATAGTGATTGACACGTTAATGATTCATAGTAAATTCAAACACATGACAAATTTATCATATTTAAAGGTTAAAATCACATAAAATGGTTTCTAATAAAGTGGAATTTGGTTGCAACTAATTATAAATTATTTTTGTAATACATTTACTTGAAATGATATAATAATATCGTATACAAGTAAGTAACATGTAAGGCCAACCACTATTGTAAATGACCTGAGAATAGTATATTTTGGTTTTGATCAATACTAAAAGACAAATAATATAGCCAATTCTCGTCCAAACCTTTAAGGGCACCCACCCAGCAATCTTAAGTTATATTAAAAATGTAATTACAACAATTGTTTTAAATTGCGCATAGCTTGTAAAGGAAAACTGTTTGTGTTTAATCCATGTTGTGTAATAGTTAGGATAAAATATATGTAAAGCACCAACGGCTACCTCACAAAAATATTACTCATAGACTGGCTATCAAAATTAAAAAAGCTACGTAAGTACGAGTTTGTACTATGTTTGTAATAAGTTTAGTTTGAATCTAACAACATGATTTTCAATATCATCTTCAGGAATTCGTTCCAAGTTTCTTCAGATTAGGTATCGTTTGTGACGGAGGATTATTTATAAAATACATATACTTAAGGACAAAATTTGTTTATTAATGCTTAAAGTATACTCCAGAGTTAACTATTGACGATATAATAGCACGCAAGAAACCAGGGTAATAATAACAGGTAATAAATGCTGGAGTAAGTTCTTTTAAAGTAACGATATGCACGTATAATAAGTGTTACATGCTTCGAAACATCTACTTAATATGGAAATTACAGAGAATACCCTTAGACCAGTTATTGTATGTGACGTGAACCCTCCTCTCACCGCACCGCCTTTATCCTATACCACGACCCACTTCCCGTCATCTCTCCGCTGATTGTCTCAAGGGACTGATTGGCAGATGCCTCCTCTAATCAATCGACGACTAGGCGAACCATGTAATACTATAACCTCATTCTACCACGTCTTGTGTATGCTGTATATTGGATATGTAGTGCATCTCATCCCTTCCATGTTTATCATATACAACGACCCACTTTCCTTCAACTCGGCGTTGATTGTCTCAGGGTGCAGATACCTCCTATAATCAATCAACGACTAGGCGAACCATGTAATACTATAACCTCATTCTACCACGTCTTGTGTATGCTGTATATTGGATATGTAGTGCACATCCTTCCCTTTCCATGTTTATCATATACAACGACTCCTTTCCGTCAACTCAGCGTTGATTGTCTCAGGGTGCAGATACCTCCTATAATCAATCAACGACAAGGCGAACCATGTAATACTATAACCTCATTCTACCACGTCTTGTGTATGCTGTATATTGGATATGTAGTGCACATCCTTCCCTTCCATGTTTATCATATACAACGACTCCTTTCCGTCAACTCAGCGTTGATTGTCTCAGGGTGCAGATACCTCCTATAATCAATCAACGACTACGCGAACCATGTAATACTATAACCTCATTCTACCACGTCTTGTGTATGCTGTATATTGGATATGTAGTGCATCTCATCCCTTCCATGTTTATCATATACAACGACTCACTTTCCTTCAACTCGGCGTTGATTGTCTCAGGGTGCAGATACCTCCTATAATCAATCAACGACTACGCGAACCATGTAATACTATAACCTCATTCTACCACGTCTTGTGTATGCTGTATATTGGATATGTAGTGCACATCCTTCCCTTCCATGTTTATCATATACAACGACTCCTTTCCGTCAACTCAGCGTTGATTGTCTCAGGGTGCAGATACCTCCTATAATCAATCAACGACTACGCGAACCATGTAATACTATAACCTCATTCTACCACGTCTTGTGTATGCTGTATATTGGATATGTAGTGCATCTCATCCCTTCCATGTTTATCATATACAACGACTCACTTTCCTTCAACTCGGCGTTGATTGTCTCAGGGTGCAGATACCTCCTATAATCAATCAACGACTAGGCGAGTCATGCAATATTCTAACCTATCACGTATTTGTATACTGCTATATATTGGAAATAACGATCATCTCCTCCCCCAGGTTTCATCCTACATCACAACCCACTTCCCGTCATCTCGGGGCTGATTATCTTAAGGGACTAATTGGGGTAGATGCCTCATCTAATCATTCAACGACTAGACGAGACTTGTAATAGTCTAACCTAAATATATAAAGTACTTGTGTATCTCTGTGCATTGGATATTAAGTTCATCACCTCCCTTCTAAGCTTATCCCACTTCCAGTTATTGTCAGTGCTGAATGTCTCAAAGGACTGATTAGTAAATTATAATCACCTCTATTAATTATAATCACCTAGGTGAGCAATATAATAGTCTGACCTCAATCTACCACGTACATGTACAGTATATATCTGTATGTTGGATATTAAGTTCATCTCCTCCCTTCAGGTTCATCACATACTACGATCCACTTCCTCTCATCTCGGCGTTGATTATCTCAAGGGGCTGATTGGCAAATACCTCCATTAATTATAATGGAGCTACGAGCTATGCTGCAGTCTGACCTCAATTTACTAAGTACTTATGTGTTGCTGTAAATCTGCCACTTTGAACAATATGTTCCCTTGCTTCCTAGCACCGTCTATGAAACCTTACATTTAGAAGATCCCAGCTTTTAGGTTCCACTAGATGTTACATTCATCCAAAATAATACATATTTATATATACATCTAGTCATAGAGACTACAGTCTGGCCTCCAAGAGTTTTTGTTTCGAATAGCAATGATCTTTTATTAACTTCCTGAGCTGAGAAAAGAGAAATTATAATTTCTGTTGCAGCATCAAGAAAGACGTCTAAGAGTATCCCTTATGCTTTTTATATTTTTTCCAGGAGTATGAACGTTTCTGGTTACACAATTTCCCAATAAAGAGTTTATCTGATTTCTAAGAATATCGTGCGGACAGAGAGATAAAGTTAAATTAAATCCTTTTATATTCTTCGCTAACGCTCAGCCATCATCAAAACTATCAGTTTGTGGACAATTTTTATGTTGAGTTTATATCTTGTGTCATAATGACATGAGAAAATGAGATGAAGACTCTAGGTATATTAGGCCTATATTATTTGACAGTAGTGTTTCAATTAACTATTTAATAAACATTGAGTACAGTACACTTCATTCACGACCAAATAAAATATCCAATAAGTGAAATATGAGGAAAGTATCTCTTGCCTGAACAATAACTAGAGTGACAAGATAACTTAGCACTTAACTCAAGATGGAGTATCGAGTTACCGGTTTGTATTGTTGGCGAGAGGGGTTGTAGTAGGGAGGAATTAATTTGACCGTGTCTGTTGATTAATAGATAACATGTAACCATTCAGCGGCGTCCAACGCCACCAACGGGTAGCACAACGTATTGTACGGAAAATATGTGATCCTACCGAGACAAAGGGGCTTCACGGGTGTTTTTATTACTTTTACTACAGTTTTTATTGGCATTTTTCTTCTGGAAAAAATTAATGGTATATATGAAGTATTTACCATTCAATAAAAATATTTTAAAATTATCATGACAGAAAAAGCGTTTAACAATATTTTCCTTCCAATTAACTCATTATTTAGCATATTCTCATAAAAGATTGAAGGCTGATAAAACCAATAATCATCTAATTCACTGCATATTGAAACAAGGTGGAGTACGCCACACCACGTGACCTCACAGGTTTCACCAAGGTTGCATTAAAAACATATAGCTCGTTTCATTTCCGACATATCCTGCGGACATATAGACAGTTACGCAGTATGTATTAAATTTCTTATAGGTGTAGGCCTACTGAGTTTGTTTACAAATTTATATATTCTAATATTTTCTCGTTGCCTACATGGTTACTAGTCTTGCATGGTTCATCACGTAAACACCTTCCAAATCCCATGGAGCGGCATGCACTATAATCAAACTCAGTGTTCCTCATATAGAAATGAAGCCTACAATTTCTGTATGTTAGTTCGTTTTCGCGATATCGTGCGGAAAGACACACAGACAGAAAGACCCCCGAGTGTATGCTTCGCTAAAGCTCAGCCAATAAACTGATACAACGAAGAGTGTAAGGACCTGAGGGAATGTAACGCATCAGGTACGGGTAGACGAACAGACTGTCCTTTGAATCAATAGGGTTTTTCCTCGGACCAAGAACACCTATGTGCCAAGTTTCGGGTCTCTAGGATCTACCAAATGTAATAAGAGCTATAGCACGGACAGAGAAACAAAACATGAACAACGACACGATTTAAAAAAAAAAACCTGTCGGGTTCTTAGTAAATGGAATTTTAAAATTAAGTAATAGCAACGGTAAAGTACTCAAAACATATAAGAAAAATAAGTCTTTGAATCATTGAAAGTAACCGGTTAATAAATAAAATAATCAAGAATAAAAAACCAAACCCGACGAAAAGCAAGCATAAACAGTCTAATTTGAAAAAAAGAGAATCAAACTCTGTAATTTAAACAAGAGTTTAAAACAAAGTGTATTCTTAAGGGCAATGAATAAAAATACTGATACGGCTACAGTACGTACTCGTTATCTATGGACTGACCCTTGCAATTTCAACCCTTTAATTAAACCGACACAGTGCTGTCGTTGTTCTTTACGACAAGCCCTTAGCTCCTGAACGTTCTCTAACATTCCAAATTACACTAATCATACATCTTCGCTAGGAACTCACTCACGTTTTTGTAAGCTTAGTGTTTTTAAAGATTAATATAACACTTATTATATATGTTTAAATAACCATTTAAAATAAGGCTAAAAATAATTTCTAGACGTAATCACGAAAATATAAACCTCGATGATACCATTACTAATATACAGTAATACTATTGAATGCCGACTGAGGTGTAATCCGCACCTCCAATGTGACACGTTACAACAAATATGATTACATAATACATCGATTTTGTGATATTGTATTATTTATATTGCCGACTGAGTTACAATGCCACTTCCAATGTGACATGTTATAACAAATATGATTACAGAACACAATGATTTTGTGGTATTGTATTATTGATATTGTCGACTGAGTTGCAATGCGCACCTCCAATTTGACACGTTACAACAAATATGATAACAGAACACATCGATTTTGTGGCATACTATTATTGATATTACCGACTGAGTTGCAATGCGCACCTCCAATGTGACACGTTACAACAAATATGATAACAGAACACATCGATTTTGTGGCATACTATTATTGATATTACCGACTGAGTTGCAATGCGCACCTCCAATGTGACACGTTACAACAAATATGATTACAGAACACATCGATTTTGTGGCATACTATTATTGATATTGCCGACTGAGTTGCAATGCGCACCTCCATTGTGACACGTTACAACAAATATGATTACAGAACACATCGATTTTGTGGCATACTATTATTGATATTGCCGACTGAGTTGCAATCCGCACCTCCATTGTGACACGTTACAACAAATATGATTACAGAACACAACGATTTTGTGGTATTGTATTATTGATATTGCCGACTGAGTTACAATGCCACTTCCAATGTGACACGTTATAACAAATATGATTACAGAACACGTCGATTTTGTCGTACACTATTATTGAACTTGCCAACTTTCGCACAATGCCTAACTGTTAAGGAACTGATGTAGATTTAGTACTTGCAATATATTTTCTTGAAAATTATTTAAACATTTACGTAACAAACGATTGATCAATTTTCACTTTTTCCTAAATACATCAGTTTTGTTTTAATCTTGTGCCACGTGCATCAAAATCCACAGCATTACATGATGTAGAATTAATTGAGGATCCTCTATAGTATTCTTTTAAACAGAGCTCGATTCAGTATTGCAGTCATTAACTGACAGATCAGCCAATAAAGAAACTAAGGTAGTTTCAAGTGAACTCCAAACTATTAAAATATTGTTCTCATTGTACCAGAGAAATTACACAGTAGACCTGTTATAAGTTACACTTTCCTGGGTGCGAATACCAATCTGGATGTATTCGGACGTCCAAGTCAAGTCCATAATGTCTGTAAACGACACGTCAACTCGTTGAACCAGTTCTCGGGCATCCTGTTGGCCTAAAACCTCTCTAAATTCTTGGTCCTAATCATCTGAATAACTGGAATAAGTTGTGCATGCAGTAGAGACAAAGCTAACAGATGATAATTTTAGCTTCAAATATAGTATAAGGTACACACCAATATAATTACATTTTGCAGTGTGATAATTGTACTACATAATACCATCTATGTATCTACTTGCCAATTTCCAATTAGATTCCAGCCTCCAACTTTAGCACCACGTTATGAACTGACCTGAAAAATAGATATAAATATTTAATAATTAATTAGCAAAGGGAAGCAACGAAAGTATTTTATGCAACTCTTGCTAAGTAATGTGTATGTGTAATGTGCACTATATGTTACAAAAGTAACGGACCCGTGTTATATCTCTTTATTTTGTAATGGATAACGTGAACGCGCCAGAACGTTTCATTCATCTTGTATTAGAGGCGGTCCTGTCTGAGAATATCTCCAAATCGGCTTCCAGCGTAAAAAATTTCTAAACAACGTTTGCAATGTGCAAACGGACACTGAATAACGCCAAATACACAAATGTATGTCCAACTTTATTTCTAAAGTTTGCTATACTTAGCGTACAATCGTTCATTGTAAAATAGCAAATGCCCATTAATCGAATACTTTAATGGACTAGGCTTACAAACCTGGTTCAGTCTCCAAATACGAGCTCCACCCGCGAACCCAGTATAACAAGCACAGAGAAAGAATCAAAAAAATAAATATCTTTAGTCTGTTGTACAAATGACTAAATTATTTTAATCACTTATATATTCGTGATTTATTTGAATTTTTATCAATTTTAGGGACCAGATAGGGCCTTCTTGAAACTATTGTTTATCCCTTCGGTAATTCTTGACATAAAAGCACTAGGGACTTGAATTGTTGTACTTAGGGTTTCTCTTGGTCGAAGGATTAATTGCATTGTGGTCAAAAATTCAAATGAGAGTCCGTACGTTTGAGTGATAATACTTGATAGAGAGATTTCAAGACAATTTAAACGTGATATATTGGTTTGTCATGATACAAGGAACTCTACTGATAAAGGGTCCTTAGGACAAAGGGCAGTCCATCTGTCTGACTGACCGTCCGTGTAACAACGCTTTGGTTACATTCCTTCGGGCCCTTAGATACGTGTTATCAGTGTATTTTTCTCAGACGTTAGGACGTAAGGTCGCTCCCGTATCACCCAGAACACGCTGCTGCTTTGTTGTGCGTATTATTGGCCATTTACTTTTTAAGTATGAAAACATCAAACCAATTTCACTTCCTAGCTTCTTGACATAATAAGTCAATTTCACGGAAAAAACGAAACACGTGCATTGAGTTCGATAACTTCCTCTCACTTCTTCCTGGGTCACGAACAGTGACATCTTTCCACAATTGAGCCACAAATGGCAAACCTTTCCATCGATACCTTCCACTGCAAGACACACGACATCGTGCTCGCAGCACCGCTCTAATCTTGGCTATGGTAATCTGGAGAAAGTGAAGGGACGATACCCAACATATGGTTCTGTCACAGTATCTGGCCAATATTGGCATTAAAGCGATCATCCCAAGTGATTTTAAAATTGTGTTACACACTATGTTGGATAAAATACTTTTGTATAAATTCAAAATAAAAAATAACTTGTTTTATAGATAATACTTATTAGGATATATACAAATACGTTAAACCAATAACTGAATACTTTTAGGTACATTATCCAACAATACAACTTCTCTTTTACATATTATAGCTTGCTGAACTTAGTATGTTGCAGAATTTTGTTCAAAGATAAAATTATATGATATTTATTGTACATGTAGTACAGCCACAAATATGTTGAAATAGGCCATTTTTAGAATTGGTTTTGCAGGCTCGGGAAAGAAGATGATAATGATTAGGGAAAGAATACTTGTTCTTTCCTCGCAAACATTTATTCCAGAATTGTTAACTCTCACCATGTGACATCATACTTTGTATGTTGACATACAACACTACACATGATACAAATTAGCATACATATAATTCGGCCTACTTTAAACTAAATGAATAATTTTACAGAATTTCCAGATATTATGTTTAAATTATTTGCATCAAATACGAATACTTTATAATTATAGAGCTATCAGATCTTTTGCTCTGTTTTATAACTATTTATTTTTAACTTCAGTTGTTTAAAGTAGTAACTACACATTTTAGTCACTTTCACTGTGGTCCTTAGAATGCTAAATTGTGTGATAGATGGGTATAATAGTAAGTTGGTGTAAATATTACAAAAGTTTGCATTGTTGCTTTACTAGTTTTCTAAATATTTATTTTATGTCAAAATACTTACGATGTGACCTATAATTTATTGTTTATCATTTAATAACTGAATTAATACACTTTCACGCCGTTATTTTCCTAAAACAAGAGCTTAGCTTCTGAGCTGTCACTCCGGTTTTTACGTGTCACAAGTTAAAACCCTTAAAAGTTATACAAACTTTAACAAATTAGGGACGTTAATTAAAATTTAAATAAATGGAATGGACGGAAATTCATCAGGAGTAATTAGTAGTAGTTGAATGAAATATTTTTTTTAACAGTGGTTCAAATTTGATTTACAATAAGATTACATCTATATATACATACATACATACATATATATATATAACAATTTTTATTTTTTGGAATAATACGCCAAATAAAACAGCTTGCAAGACAATTTCAAATATGTCTGGTACCGAGCAATATTAGTAGGTATGATCTACTTAGTAGGGTAAGCATGACAACCCATTTTCGTTAGGCCCATTTCATGCCCCATTCCATAAACAAATGAGACACCTCTAAAGTAGGGAGGGTTCTAAACCTCGTTGCGCCCACCTGGTACCAGTAATTGCAACGTATATTCTCGTACATTCTCCGTTTCGTTGACTCACTTTATAGCTTTTATAATCCTGTCTCTTACTATTATGCCTCAAATCCACTGCTAGTTGCAATTTTTTTAAGATCATAGTTTCAGCTTTGATCGTATAGAATATATTGAACATTTGTTTTTAATATCTCTTGATATATTTATTGCAGGGAATTCTCAGTTAAGATATAAAGTATTTAGAACTCACCTCGCCTGCAATACTAGAGTTGAAAATGAAATGCGGTCAACACGGTTATTACAAGAGATAATTATCTCCTTGCGTTAATTCATCGTATTATATCAGACCTATAATCGAGAATCTCTACCCCGTTCGCCGTTTCATTGTCACAGATAAAGATCATATCTCCACTCCTATCTTTCTGTATCATATCACAGGCGCCAAGAAATCTATGAATGGATAGATAAAGTCGCAAGATATGATTAATTGCGAGAAATTCGCACACCACCAGATAACATGTATGCCTAAGATGCATATTTAAGATTAGTATTACTTATCCACCATTCTCTAGAGTGTTTGTCTTGTTTCAATTCCACAAAAGCGATTTTTAAATTTCTGATACGAAATACTTGCCCACTCATGTATCTTTGAGGTCAGCAATAAATATGATGTGGACTTCGGAATATCCTCACTCAGGACAATTATGGTTGTTGATAGGATTCCATAAGCCATCCTGATTTCTTGCACCGGGTCTATTACTTCTGGTCGATAAAGCCGTGTCTAACAATACACTGTCTATCCGGTACTCCACTGCATGAAATCCCGATCGACTCTTTAACAAGTTTCTCATTGCTCACTAGAATTGGTGGCACCCAACAGAACGACAACCCGGTTGATTATTGACCCGTAATTTCGAATTGTTTGACCACGTGACGGTCCTAAACAGATGTCCTAATTATCACCTTATTTGAAACCAAACATGAGTAAAATTCTACATTTATAATCATTTAAGACCCAGGCAATGATTATACTGCGCAGTAAATGCACACTTACCTCCTTCATACAAATCGCCCGACCACGGAGGGTTAAAATCATAAAGCTCCAAAATAATTGGTTTCTAAAGGAAACCAAACATTAATTTCATACATCTTAAATGTGAGGAAAATCTGTGTCAGATTCTGTCAGTGGGAAGCACTCATGCCTACACGACAAGGCACGGCACTTTGCTTCGTACTCTCTCACATCGTTTGTCCCTGCACGAGACTAGGGCGATGCACGCGGGTGTCATATTTTTATAATGAATGCTCTGTCTCAAAATTTGAGAAATGTTGTGAGGACACAATTTTTAAAAGGAACCCGAGGATTTACTTAATAGTAAGGGAATTTATAATGTACATAATTTCCTCTCTCTGACAGTGGCTTTTTACATTTTAATGTAAATGCTTCTTTTTTGTGTACTTATTTCTTTCTCTTAAGTACTATGGAATTCGATTTTGTTGATAGCACTTTTATGTTCATATACATTCTATTATGAAGATTGCGAGTACTTCTGTTTACCATATGCAATACAAATTATTTAAATTTAAAATTAAATCATATATTCATATACATGATGACAAACGAATATGCACATCGTGTACAGTTTTATTCGTTGATTTCCAATTTCAGAGTCTGAACATATTTGCTTAATGTCGGCGTTCAAAATATTTGACAGATAACATTCTGAAAGCCGAAGATGATCTATCCCTTCACAGACCGCCCTGCCAATGTAAGCATGTGATTTTTAAATCTGGTACAAAAGACAAGGATGGACTACAAGAAGAGCGCACTATATCTCTACACTCGTGCTAGAATATCAGCAATTTCTAAATTGGTAACTGAACACTGCGGAATGCAACACAAGAATGGAGCCTACTGCACGGTAGTGTAGAAACACCTCTTGATATCAGCACAATCTGTGTAGTCCGACACCGACACGGGCCGGGCTTGGATTACTGTTGATTGGCAACACAAGAATGGAGCCTACTGCCCGGTAGTGTAGAAACACCTCTTGATATCAGCACAATCTGTGTAGTCCGACACCGACACGGGCCGGGCTTGGATTACTGTTGATTGGCAACACAAGAATGGAGCCTACTGCCCAGTAGTGTAGAAACACCTCTTGATATCAGCAAAATCTGTGTAGTCCGACACCGACACGGGCCGGGCTTGGATTACTGTTGATTGGCAACACAAGAATGGAGCCTACTGCACGGTAGTGTAGAAACACCTCTTGATATCAGCACAATCTGTGTAGTCCGACACCGACACGGGCCGGGCTTGGATTACTGTTGATTGGCAACACAAGATTGGAGCCTACTGCACGGTAGTGTAGAAACACCTCTTGATATCAGCACAATCTGTGTAGTCCGACACCGGCACGGGCCGGGCTTGGATTACTGTTGATTGGCAACACAAGAATGGAGCCTACTGCACGGTAGTGTAGAAACACCTCTTGATATCAGCACAATCTGTGTAGTCCGACACCGACACGGGCCGGGCTTGGATTACTGTTGATTGGCAACACAAGAATGGAGCCTACTGCACGGTAGTGTAGAAACACCTCTTGATATCAGCACAATCTGTGTAGTCCGACACCGACACAGGTTCGGGCTTGGATTACTGTTGATTGGCAACACAAGAGTGGAGCCTACTGCACGGTAGTGTAGAAACACCTCTTGATATCAGCACAATCTGTGTAGTCCGACACCGACACAGGTTCGGGCTTGGATTACTGTTGATTGGCAACATTGACCAATTTGCTCTGCGTTTGAACTCAGTTTTCACAACGAGTCTTACATTTCCTATAGGCTTCAATTAGTTCAGCTACTCAATATTCCAAAACCAACTATTAATACATTTAAAACTTGATAAGTATTACAATTGAAAATAGATATAAATGATCCACTACGATAATTATAATCTGTTGTAATAAAAAAAAAACCCAATAACGATGTTTTAACGCACAATTTATATGCAAAATATTGTATTTACTATTTTATGACAACCTTAAATTTACGAATCTGCGGGCTATGTTGGTCATGGTGAGGCTGGATAACCAACTTGCATGGAACAAATATAAAACTATTTCAGAAATATTAAAATCTGACGAGATTCCTATAGAAATATAAATATGTCGTTATAACAAGACAACATAATGTCGTTGAGGTTGAGTGGACGAAGGGCTAAACAGCCCTAACTCCGCCTAAAAAATAAAGATATATTTCATGTCCTTCCTAAACACTTACACAAGACTTATGAGAACAATAAGAGTGATTATTGACTTCAAAAGTTTAAAAAATGTTTCTAATTTTTGCTCTGCGATTTCTGCACATATTTACAATACACTTAGTGTACATTACAAGTTAATATCCGGCAATTTGCAAAATAAAAAATGCAAAAGGCAGCGAACTTAAAACTGTTATACAGGTCGGTGTTAAATATTATGTAGGGCAAACCACTCAGTTTAGTGCCACAGCAGTGCGTATACAATTTTCATTTCCACACACTTAGATGTATGTTTTAATTTTTACAAAACTTTCGTTCTAGCGCTGTATTATTGTGATTTCACAGCCCTATGGAAATACTTTTTTCATTCCAACAAACTTTTCCAAAATATAAATTAGAACTGTAAAATCTACTTAGTTGTAGTAATGTAAAACAATAACAATTGTGATTTTAAGTTTAAGCATATTGTTACTGTTTAGTCGTTAAGCATGTTGCTATAAGTTTGAGCTATAAAATATAGTATAACACTTTTCAGCATGAAATTCAGAATGTCATTAACACTGTAGAAAGAAAGTAAATGTATGTATTTCAATCTTCCGTCGATATTTTTGTAAATAAAAAACAGAGTATTATTTATATCGTATATTCAGATAAGATACAAATTTGTTTTCCATAAAAAAAGAAAAATAACGAAACACAACTTGTAAAATTAATCTATTATGACTGAATATTGAAATATTGACTTGAATATGAAAATTCCATTCTTTGTTTGAAGGTTATTTTTGACGATGGAAGGATTGTGAAGGAAACAGTTTTTATCAAAAAATTCTAGGGATTTTGTAGAGAAATCAAAATCCCTGAAGTTGACTGAAACTGACAAACTAATAGGTTTTGACGTTGAAAGTCTATTTATTAAGTGTTACTGATTTATTGTTTAACTTAGCGATGGCAAATGACCGGAATATCCTGATAATTCCAGTTTTATTTAGTAACGGATGAAAATAATCTACACTTCGTTTTTCTGTTCTGTTATTATACTCTTCTCGACTCGAGGCTTCATGCACTCCAAACCTCCGAGTCCCATTTCTGTTGTCTTTTCTTGTATCCCACCAGGCCCATTGAGCAACCGACACATCTACATCTCTACAATTAATAAAGGTAAATAAAGAGTTCTTGGATATCAAGGTTCTTGCTTAAAAGCTGTCACACCAAATGAACATATGTGATGTTCCCCTCTTCGTGATTCTCACTCATTCACATAACAGAATGAGCTTGGCTTCTAACAGGTGATTATTGATCGGTTAATCTGTGCTCACTTATTTATCGATATACAGTTAAAAACGAATTATCCGGAATTCACTAGGAGTGTCACAGCAGAACAAAAATAAAACTCTTACACCACAACTAAAGAAACGTTTCTCAAAACAAAACTTGCAGAATAAAATAAAAACTTTCTCTCGGACTGAGACTAAGAGAAATAAACGAAACCCGAGTACTTAATTAACGGTGGTTACTAATTCCAGCCCTCGACGGACCAGGAGAGAGAGTTGGACAAAGTCGGAGATGACACTTAAGTGACGTCTGTAGAAAAGGAAAACTGTGATGAAATTTGAATTGGTGACAATTATGTTGAAACTAGCCACTGGTCGAGCGGGGAAAGCGATGGCGATATTGTGATGGCGTGCAGGAATGTACGTACTGGACGACTCTGCGGACTGATCATCAGTTAAATGCCTGTTTGGGATTACTTTCTCCGTTAACTAACCGCGCTACTGGATGTTGTCTGACAGCGTCTGCACTTTATGACGCTTAATTGGCCAAGACATTGATGTACGCTTAAGTGTATATTAGCGAGATGTGTGCAACGTTTGGCTAACAAGCACATCTAAGCTTTTGGTGAATTCTGAGGACTTTGATGTCATATAAGTATTTTAATATTTCATGTTGACGGACGTTTCAATAAGTAGGCTACAAATAATATTGTACTTAGTTACTCACTTTGTTTGCTAAGCTAACCAGAATATAAACGACTTATGACCACACCATTTTTTCGTGTATAGCATTTTCAAATTTGTTTTCAATATTGGAAGCATTTAACATATTTTGACGTTTGCTATACAAATGTATTTTGTCTCCGCAAAAAATAATTAACTATCTCAAAAATATGTAAATTTTAAAAGGCGTCTTAGTAATATTATATATACATATTCCTAAAATTGGAAGATCAAAAAAATTCCAGATTTACACTTTAGTCGTGTATAAATGTGTAAGTTGTAACACTGTCGTCAAGAGTTCTTTGTTTCCGAGGTTATTGTTGAAGAGCTTAATCGGAACTAGTAACTACTTCTTGTACCGATACTGAAGACGATATAAACAATTTCTTCAAATGTAATCACGCAGTCTTTGAACTTGAATGGTCAAATAACACGGGTCAAGAATAATAATCAGTAGAGAGGATTTCGTAAAACGTGACAAAGAACGCTGGACCTTTTGTGAACAGTGTTGCTGAGTCACGGTGACTTGACTCGCTTTGTAACTGTTACTGTAGTTGCTCCATCCGTAACTGTTACGTAACGTGCAGTATATCGCGATTAGCAACTTTGTTACTTACTCCTTGTAACGTCTAATCCGGGATAATTCCTGTAGCTATTGGTGAATCTGGACAGCTCAAGCATGCTCCTACACACTTTAACATTTACTGACCCAAAACAGAATCTTCACAAATAATAAAGTGGATTGCACCTTACACGATGGAGAATAAATAAATCTAGTGTTTTAGTAGTTATTCTACTCCTATGCTGGTCGGTTTATGTTACTCAGGGCCGCTTCCAAAGTTTATAACGCTTCTCCAGGAGAATTATCTTTTGTATGGCTTATACATTTTTTTTTCTCTTGTTGTCTATAAGGACCTTTGCGCTGTTGCCAGGATATTCTGGATGGGTAAGGTTGGGAGTAGGGGCCGCCTCTTATCGAGATCCATGAGGAAGAATTTAGGGCACTAACCCCAAAGTCATGTTCTCCCGGAAGAAGGGGAGGCCAGCTCTGAACCAGCCCCTCAAAGTCAAAGCAGGCAGGGGGTAGGCACACCCTTATTGAGGCTAGCAAGAACCTCTGAGGTTAGGTAACGAACCCCACCAACTCTAACAGTCATCTCCCGTAGTAGACTAGACCTATCAAATTGCCCTTGCATCTCAGAATCCCGACATTTGCGGTTAGTGATGTGCCGCTCCTGGACATCCGTAAGGTTGCCCAGATTTAAGTAAACCATCGGTTTTTTATGTGCCCAATGGTAGGTTCAACCGGAAGGTATAAACCAGCCAGAAGTGATACCTTATATACCTTACAGTTGAACCTACCAACCGATAAAACAAAAAAACAGTAATGCCAAAAACCGATGTCACTTTCAATTGGGCAACCCCATGGATGTCCAGGAATAGATCAATAGGTATAATCTACTGCGAAGCATGACTGTTGGAGAGAGGACTGGAACAGAGGCCAGTTCTTTTGTCAAGGTGACATGACTCAGATGAAGAACCGCTATCCTTCCTCATGAGTTCTCGGCCGAAGACGGCCCCTATCACCGGCCTTACCCATCCCTACACTCGTACAAAGGTCGATTTAGAACTAATTTCAATGAGGAATTTCTTCAACACCTTGTCGAAAGTAAAAAAATGCATAATCATTATAAAAAATATTAAAAAATTATTTGTAAGGGTAGCACTCTCCGTTCACTAGCAGTTCTTCCTTTGACGTTCCGTTTGCTCCACAAAATGAATTAAATTATAGACTTCCTATCACGTCTCTATCCTTTGCGACTTTGACAAAAAGGTTTTTGAACACAAAGCTTTCATTTAATCTATGAATATAACTATATGAAAGTTCTCATCGTTATAGAGTATAGGAACTAATTACAAAAAATGGGTTTTATCACAGCTATGTTGTAAGGGTTATTATTCATTTTCCAGATCAAACGTTTTATGTACTACTGATTACTGAGCTATTAGAGCACAGTTGTAATTTTAAATATCACGATATAGCTCGAAGTATTTTTTTTGTTAAGCACCTACTTTTGAGCATTATTTAATTGAGATTTTAATCAATTTGTAATTGAACAGTTTGACCTTGAACATGAGTTTCTGCTATTACATTACAAAATCATATAGATTCATTCTTCCCGCAAAATACTGAATGCTCTCTTTGCTTCTTTTTTGAATAGACGGAATTGATTCCAACTGGCGGACCGCATAAAACTCAAAATCGTAAAAAACTGAAGTTATTGATACTTCTTCAAATTATAAATGATCCTAAATCAATGATTTCATCCAGAACTTCAAAATGGTACACACTCTGTATTGTGCTATTAGTTTTTGAATGCTTATCCCTGGACTCTTCTATATATACCTTAACACAGAATGTGAGGTGCCATCTACAAAACCAAATAGACAACAAGATACATCATTTGTTTGTGTCATGTTTCAAAGCAAAACACGTAACATCTTTAAATGTTGCATTTAAATTGTCCTCTACAAGCCGTGAAGAAGGAATGGGGAACCACATACATTGTATCTAAAATCCCCGTTATATTAAGTACAGCAGTATGTACTATTTCAAACAATAAGGTGTTATGAAAACACCACATGTGGTTATAAACGTAATAATAGTATAACAATTACGAAGACAATAACCTGCCTGGTCCCCAGGCCACAACACCGACACTGATGACTGTTGTGCCCAAGTACAATGGCCTCAGTCATCACAGAGTCATCAGTTCTGGTCCGTAGCGGTAGCGGTGATGACATCCGACTCGGGCTGTTTTTGCAGGACTTTACATCTGGATTTTCAGTGCAAGATTCAACTTAAATTTTTTATCTGCTACATTGTTAATTCAATAATATCATTATATAATATGGTTAATTAGTGCAACATATAAATAAGGTACAATTACGCCACACCATGTGTTATAACAGGCTTCGCCGACCTAAATATCTTTAAATGACACAGCTATAGCTCATTTCTTTCCCGAAATATTCTGCGGACAGACAGAGAATAGAACATACAAAAAGAAATGGACACAAATATAACGTATCATAAAACCCGTTCTTGTAGAAATGAAGTGTCATGCAAAATTTTAAGTATACATGTGAAACTTTTCCTGACACTTCTTGTCACACGATACATTCATATTGTTCATTAAATTGGGTGTCATGCCAGTTTTGAAATAATAAAAGTCTACACACCGAGTCACAATAGATATATGCTGTATGTGGCTACAGGTATATGGTGAACATACCACCAATCTCTCTCTTTGAATCTCTTTTTTGTGTATTGAATTTGCTTACAAATTGATTTATTCGGTCTTTTTCTCATTACTATCATCGTTACCCATAGGACTAATGTAAAAATATTGGCTAACGCTCAGCCAAACCTCATGGAGTGGTATGTATCATCATTGAACTCAGTTTTCCTCTTATAGAGATTAAGCTTCATTTACAGTTTCAGGTATATAAGTCAGTTTGTTCTCGAGGTGTCGTGTGGGTATACATTCTGATACGCATCATAAATTACATGTTTCAAGCTTCAAGCTTCGGTGAAGCTCAGCCAATAAGTTTAAAGTGGAGTTTAACGTAATGTATTACTCGGACATCCTGTTACGGAATAAATTTAAAACTTGAAGAATAATGCACATAAATTTATACCGGATAAATTTATAGACCTTGTCTAGAATAATTTTATTATTTTAAGTACATTTTCTGACAAAAAAGTTTCCCCATCAAGATAAAATGGAAATAGTTACCTAGTAATACATCTTAATTGAAATTCTGTAAAATTTCGTTAAAAACGGTTTTTGACTCTACAGTAAACCATTATTTTTGATAGTATGGTGTCAGCGCTAATTAAAATAACAAACACATTCTATTCAGCTGGATGTTATTTCCAAAGTTAGTAAGTAAAATATACACTTTCGATAACAAGTACTATATTACACAAGTAAATTTCCTTTTAAAGTATCCAAAAATTATTTAGTTTTTTCAAAACTACCGGATTTTCTCGGTTTTAATTGAAAATGGATGAAATTGATTAATGCGTAACTTGATTATCTTTTTTAATTTAAAGGCACCTTTTAAGACAGGCAGACGTTAAAATAACAATAAAATGTAACGGATATGGAACATGCTCAAATTAATACACAATCTTAAGCAACTTTGAGACAAGATAAATCCAGTGCAAGTTGGTTAAAGCAAGTATTTTACTGAAAACCCCCAACTTCTATGATGAACCGTTATTGGTGTGAGGGAACATGATACGCAAGTATATATGCTCCACAAATATCACGTAAACGGTAAAGAAATCACTTCAAGGCAACTTTAATATTCCTAACTTATATTCACAGTTGCATCCGTCAAATTTCATTTCACCAATCTTAAATAGACCATTTAGACTTCAAAATCTATAACATTTACACTTAAAACTATACTATAACATTAAAAGTTAGGAAGTAACCTGGTAACTGTATAATACCACCTAAAACCAGGACAATATATATTAATTTCCTAGTCTGAATGCAAAGCTGGAGATAATCTATGTAGCCGGTGTTGGCAAGCAAAGGCATTAAATTCAGGAAGCGGCGCAATTATTGGAAGTAAAAACCTTTTTCGGGGTGCAAATGACAACGAAGAAGCATTATGAAATTATCCTGTATACGTGAATTTATCCCAAAACTATAATTCGTTAAAAAACTGTTTGTTTTAAGAATTAATCAATTATTTACGTTATTAATGTTCTTGCTCTTGTACGTCGACGTGTCTTATACATACTGATCCTTATTTATGACGTTTTATATAATGTATTTTGATGAATATGTTAATTTTACACCAATTAGAAGGATACGTTGTCTTATCATATTTACCTAGTACATGAAAAAATTTTTAGTGGAGCGTTTTGACTACACCCAAGGTAGTATTGAAGAATTCAAAATTGGCGCCAAATTGTTGCCGTCAGAAATCGCTACAATAGTGGACATTGTTAATGTTCAGTACAAACCTCCAAATATAGATCGTAACATAACAATAGCCATCAGTTCTGGTAAATGAAGCTATAGCTTGATTATTACTCAATGACAACTCGGGATGTGTAAGCTTCTCTAACTCCGTTTCACTTGAACCAACCACATCGTGTCCAATTGTTATACTCTGAATGTGGGTGTGAAAGCAACGTGGACTAAATCCGTCCATTAGTCCAAAGCTTGTGACAAACCACATGTTATATTAGCATTTCTTTCTCATCATACTTAATTGAACTACTTACGGCCTATTACAACATCCGTTTAGAACTAACCAAGAATACGTTTGGTTCCAGAGTTAGGTCTACAATACATATCATATGTATTCCTATTTTCAAAACCTTTGTGTTTTTTCTATTGTCTTGTATGTTTGTGCTTCAACACAGATATAATTGTTAGTTTAAAATCCGTTCGACCTACATAAAAAAAGTTGATGATAACCTTTCGATAGAATTACACTTAAACAACAAGGTTAAAATGTAAACTTAAGTTTAAGTGCAGAGCGCTAGACTCTCTATGAAGTGTATTTATCCTCAGTACAATAAAGTATAGCATTCACATCCGCATCCCTCATCGGTAACCCTGGACATGAGACTAATTACACTTAAACAACAAGGTTAAAATGTAAACTTAAGTTTAAGTGCAGAGCGCTAGACTCTCTATGAAGTGTATTTATCCTCAGTACAATAAAGTATAGCATTCACATCCGCATCCCTCATCGGTAACCCTGGACATGAGACTAATTACACTTAAACAACAAGGTTAAAATGTAAACTTAAGTTTAAGTGCAGAGCGCTAGACTCTCTATGAAGTGTATTTATCCTCAGTACAATAAAGTATAGCATTCACATCCGCATCCCTCATCGGTAACCCTGGACATGAGACTAATTACACTTAAACAACAAGGTTAAAATGTAAACTTAAGTTTAAGTGCAGAGCGCTAGACTCTCTATGAAGTGTATTTATCCTCAGTACAATAAAGTATAGCATTCACATCCGCATCCCTCATCGGTAACCCTGGACATGAGACTAATTACACTTAAACAACAAGGTTAAAATGTAAACTTAAGTTTAAGTGCAGAGCGCTAGACTCTCTATGAAGTGTATATTTATCCTCAGTACAATAAAGTATAGCATTCACATCCGCATCCCTCATCGGTAACCCTGGACATGAGACTAATTACACTTAAACAACAAGGTTAAAATGTAAACTTAAGTTTAAGTGCAGAGCGCTAGACTCTCTATGAAGTGTATTTATCCTCAGTACAATAAAGTATAGCATTCACATCCGCATCCCTCATCGGTAACCCTGGACATGAGACTAATTACACTTAAACAACAAGGTTAAAATGTAAACTTAAGTTTAAGTGCAGAGCGCTAGACTCTCTATGAAGTGTAGGCCTATTTATCCTCAGTACAATAAAGTATAGCATTCACATCCGCATCCCTCATCGGTAACCCTGGACATGAGACTAATTACACTTAAACAACAAGGTTAAAATGTAAACTTAAGTTTAAGTGCAGAGCGCTAGACTCTCTATGAAGTGTATTTATCCTCAGTACAATAAAGTATAGCATTCACATCCGCATCCCTCATCGGTAACCCTGGACATGAGACTAATTACACTTAGACAACAAGGTTAAAATGTAAACTTAAGTTTAAGTGCAGAGCGCTAGACTCTCTATGAAGTGTAGGCCTATTTATCCTCAGTACAATAAAGTATAGCATTCACATCCGCATCCCTCATCGGTAACCCTGGACATGAGACTAATTACACTTAAACAACAAGGTTAAAATGTAAACTTAAGTTTAAGTGCAGAGCGCTAGACTCTCTATGAAGTGTAGGCCTATTTATCCTCAGTACAATAAAGTATAGCATTCACATCCGCATCCCTCATCGGTAACCCTGGACATGAGACTAATTACACTTAAACAACAAGGTTAAAATGTAAACTTAAGTTTAAGTGCAGAGCGCTAGACTCTCTATGAAGTGTATTTATCCTCAGTACAATAAAGTATAGCATTCACATCCGCATCCCTCATCGGTAACCCTGGACATGAGACTAATTACACTTAGACAACAAGGTTAAAATGTAAACTTAAGTTTAAGTGCAGAGCGCTAGACTCTCTATGAAGTGTATTTATCCTCAGTACAATAAAGTATAGCATTCACATCCGCATCCCTCATCGGTAACCATGGACATGAGTCTAATTACACTTAGACAACAAGGTTAAAGTATAAACTTAAGTTTAAGTGCAGAGCGCTAGCCCCTCTATGAAGTGTATTTATCCTCAGTACAATAAAGTATAGCATTCACATCCGCATCCCTCATCGGTAACCCTGGACATGAGACTAATTACACTTAAACAACAAGGTTAAAATGTAAACTTAAGTTTAAGTGCAGAGCGCTAGCCCCTCTATGAAAGTGTATTTATCCTCAGTACAATAAAGATAGCATTCACATCCGCATCCCTCATCGATAACCCTGGACATGAGTCTAATTACACTGAGACAACAAGGTTAAAATGTAAACTTAAGTTTCAGTGCAGAGCGCTAAACTCTCTATGAAGTGTATTTATCCTCAGTACAATAAAGATAGCATTCACATCCGCATCCCTCATCGGTAACCCTGGACATGAGTCTAATTACACTCAGACAACAAGGTTAAAGTATAAACTTAAGTTTAAGTGCAGAGCGCTAGACTTACTATGAAATGTATTTATCCTCAGTACAATAAAGATAGCATTCACATCCGCATCCCTCATCGATAACCCTGGACATGAGTCTAATTACACTTAGACAACAAGGTTAAAGTATAAACTTAAGTTTAAGTGCAGAACGCTAGACTTACTATGAAGTGTATTTATCCTCAGTACAATAAAGATAGCATTCACATCCGCATCCCTCATCGGTAACCCTGGACATGAGACTAATTACACTTAGACAACAAGGTTAAAGTATAAACTTAAGTTTAAGTGCAGAGCGCTAGACTCTCTATGAAATTTATTTATCCTCAGTACAATAAAGATAGCATTCACATCCGCATCCCTCATCGGTAACCCTGGACATGAGACTAATTACACTTAGACAACAAGGTTAAAGTATAAACTTAAGTTTAAGTGCAGAGCGCTAGACTCTCTATGAAATTTATTTATCCTCAGTACAATAAAGATAGCATTCACATCCGCATCCCTCATCGGTAACCCTGGACATGAGACTAATTACACTTAGACAACAAGGTTAAAGTATAAACTTAAGTTTAAGTGCAGAGCGCTAGCCCCTCTATGAAGTGTATTTATCCTCAGTACAATGAAGGTGAAAAGTGGGATGGAGGTGGGGGAAGATTCTAATTAACTAAGTCTCTAATGACGTGTACATTTCGCTAACGAAGCTCAGCCCTGCTGAAAGGTCTTTTCTTCAAAGGAGTAATTAGACGTTAAATCTTGGGTTATCATTGGAGATTGAGATGAAAGCATAGGGATTTCGTTTACAACTGTGTTTACACTGATTACTAATTAAGTCTGTCCAATCTTTTAACGAAGTAACAAGAATAAATTCCAACCAGGATTGAGACGGTATGGATCAAATGCATACCCGGGCAAGTAGTATAATTGAGTTGGAAGTTACATTCAAATAAAATGTTTTAACTTCTGGAAAAACAATTGGGTGATGTTAATTTTTTTCTAAAATACGTGAAACCTAACAATTGCATATATTTATTTGCAATGAGCCTCAAGGCTCATAACAAAGGTAATTCATAAAAATGTTTAATCCTGAAAGATGAAAAAATGATACTACGTTGTGAAAAAATATCATTGTGTACAGATTTCATACTTGTAAAGCATAGGAGTTTTTTGTTTTGTTTACGTCACAAAAAAGCAACTATCATAATTAATTTTAAAATATATTTGACATTTGTGCATATCCATTTCTACAAACAATCAAAGCAATTACATTTTTAACAATTAAAGTAGATCTTTTGTACCCATACTAGACAAACTTTTAATTTCATTGCCGACTTCAAACTGTGAAATATATGATACTCATGTTTATCATTCAAAAGCTCATGTAACTTGTAGAGACACCTGTGCTGTGGTGAAACCGTGAAAAAACGCGTACTTAATTGGACAGAAGGACTGTGACAGCCAGAGCTAGATACGTCCGTCTGGTGAAACAGTGAAAGGGACGGATGGATTGCTGCAGAATTGTGTTGTAAACTGTTCTGTACGTAATAGGGCACGGGTAGTGGCTTGTTTATTGAAAAACTATTGTTGTGGTCTGACGGTTTTATAATGGTACACTAAAACTAAATTTTCCGCTGACTATTAAGAAGTATAACATCAGCCTGTAGAGCCACACTGTGAATTATTTTTAATATTACACCATGGATAAACAATCTGGACAGCTTTAACACGAGAATTAAAAATACGCGTTGAAAATGTAAAAACTTAAATTTTACACATTTTATACAATTAAACATGTGTAGCTTAACAGGTTTCAAATATACGTATAATGTTAATGGTAATGGTAATTCATGTACCTTTTGTATTTTACAAAACAGAAAAAAAATGTTTTTACATTTATTAAATTCAATTTTTACAACAGTTATTATTTATTCTTTTAATTGGGCCTGTCAGCCTAGTCCTAACTACCACTCAATTAATTGAGGAGAAGTGCCCGTAGGTAAGTGATCTACTCTTCCGTTGTCATACCGATAAGCTAAACTGTGTGCTATCCAAGCAGGCAAATCGTTATCAAGATGTAATGTATTAATCAATCTGACGCCGTCGTTTAAGAATTAAACTAACATTTCAAATTTAAAGTGCAATTTATAAGACCTCTTTATCTTATGTTGGTTACAGTATATTAACCCGTAAAAAACCGACAGGTAAAAGTGCACAAAATCACGCGTTCGACTTGTTTCCTCCTTAAGGAAGAAACCAGAGCGGATATAATTCTGCATCATTTTTCACACATTAGTCCAGTATTCGCGCGGGACTGGAGGTGAAAGTGTGTGCGCGTGCGTGCGTGTCCAGTGCATGCAACAGGCGCAAATAACTACCTGAAGGATAGTAGGCTACTTGTAATCTAGCACAGGGCAACACATCTTGACTGTCTGGCAACATTGTAAGCAAACATTATTGGATCATATGAAAGTCAACAAGTTTTCATTACAAATGTTATTTCATTTCATCGAGTTGAATACATTTATGTAATAACTGTGAAATAGTTAATTCAGGACACTTGAAACTTGGCGCAGAGGTACGTTCGAGGAAGAACACTGGAATCCGTATTGTCAGTATGTGTGATATACAGGGTGATTCAAAACTAAACGGCAATCTCTCGAGAGCTTATTCTATAGCTAAAAACAAGTAAAAAAGTTCATATAACCATATGCCCGGAAACGCTTCGTTAGCGAGTTACGCCTGGCGAAAGATTTCGCCCGGATTTCAGAACCCTTGGTGAAGTCAGGCCATATAAAATGGTAAAGGTAGTTACAAAGATACAAATACGATTGTTTTTTATGTTTTTATATCTGACAAATTTATTAAAATTCGTCCCAGAGCTGTAAATGCAATACTTTCAGAGATATCTTACGTAAAACACAAGAATTGGTGCAAAGAAATAACACATTTTTGTGTTTAACGTAAGATTACTTCCATAAATGTTAAATAAAGGTCATTTTTTTCTTAAACAGATTTGTAGAACATTTAATTCTGAAAAGATTCATGTGAATTACTCAGGAAAAAATTAATAATAGGTATTGAAATTTTAGCTTTATTTAAAAATAAAACAGACGCACAAAAATGCATATTCTTATCTGCATAAAATATTAACTAATGTTTAGGTTGTGAGTAACAGCTGATCATTTATTCAACACTTTTTATCGTCATATTTTCTTTGCAAAGTTTGGCAATATCAGCTTATCAACAATTAAGTTCATAAAGTAATATTTGAATAACCTTTATGGAGGTTTTTGTATTGTGGCGTGTGAAGATTGTATTTTGTGAGATCCTGTGATTATTTGGAAATATTTTATACAAGTGTATAAAATATTTTATTAAATATTTATTTTAAAAATATTTTATTAAATATTTTTATAAAAGTGTATGTAATTATCTTAGTAAATAATGGCAGATAATGTAATTGGTATGTATTCGTTTGAAGAGTATACGGACATGATACTGATTTACGGCAAAGTTAACAAGAATGGTTTAGCTGCAGTTCAGGAATATCGTGATACTTTTCCACATCGAAGAACACCTGATCGCAAAACATTTGAAGCTGTGGAGAGACGACTTAGAGAAACTGGTAGCTTTAAACCGAAGCGAATAGATACTGGTCGTCAACGTAGCGCAAGGAACTATAATAATGAACAAGCAATAATAAATGCTGTAGAATTATCACCAACCACAAGCACCAGACGATTATCACGTCAGTTAAATATTTGCCAGTCAAGCGTATGGCGGACACTTCTTGAAGCACAGTTGTACCCATTCCATATAACACGTGTTCAAGACTTATTACCGCAAGATCTTAATAAACGGAAGATGTTCTGCCGCTGGTTAAGAAGAAATTGTTTACGACATCAGTATTTTCTTCGGCGTATTCTCGTTACTGATGAATCCCGTTTTACTAGAAATGGAATTGTAAATTTTCTTAATACCCATACTTGGGCGTACGACAACCCACATGAAACTGCGACGAGGCATTTTCAACATACATTTTCAGTAAATGTATGGCTTGGTGTTCTTAAAGATGTATAGAAAAGTCTTAAAGATTTGAAACTTGGTCCAGGAAGAAGCTATTGATGTTGGGTTCTAAAGCTCATATGGCAGCCCGTCCGTCTACATTTCAGGAACACGTAGAACGTGCAATTCTCAACAAAATATTTCCATTTGCTATGTCAAATATCCATAATAAACTAATTAAATATTGTAACACTCCTTCCCATTACACAGGATCAGTAGGTCAACTTGAGATGACACCTCCAAATTCAGGACAAAGAGTCTTGGACTGCTCACACTTAAAATTGTCCTTTTAGCTCTTTTACTAGCGGGGAAAGCTTTATTTTAACACCTTCCTCTTCTACCGTGAGATGTAGTTGAACAAACTGGCCAATGATCTTGCAAAACCCACAAAAAATTAGCCGGTGCCATTTCCTTATCCATATGAAAGTTTTCCAAGAGGAAGTAGGTTACAGTATTGAGGACGCTGGTCAACATAGTGCATCATTCCAAAAGGAAAGATAAACAAGAAAACGGAATCGCTTTAAGTTTCGGTCTGATAGTACTAAATTATTATGTAAGATAATCTGACATAAGAATCCCAAGAACAACAGTACCCCACGAGTTGTCGCAATTTAAGCGTGATTTCCCCACATCTGACTATCATTCCAGCGACAATCTGAAAATCTAACTAACCGGGGTAGAAATGGTGAGTGGCAGGAAGATAGTGAAAGCGAGCGGATGTGAAGGGATGTAAATGGTCAATCTCCGTCTGCTGGACAAAGAGGCTCAACAACTCCCGGTTCCCAGCGACAGACAGAGAGAGTGTCCGTGATACTTTCCAAGACTGATGTTCCCCACGGCGATTAACAAGGCGTTAATTTTACTACAGTCATTATAATATAAAATATGGTGTTACATTTTCTATTTAATTGTAATGCAATTATTATAACATTTTCGACGTCATGTACGATTTAACTACATCCTCATAAGTAATCCGTCATAAGAACTTTGATTGAGTTCAATAAATTTGTTCAATACCTGAGTTTATGAAACATGCTAATGCTCTCAGTGTTGGTAGAAACCCCTAGGAAGTAATTAAATTGTAAATTAATTTCCTAAAAATAAATTAAATGTTTAAAATGAAACGAGCTGAAAATGTAATGAAAATTTGGATCTGTAACACGGTGATGTCATGCATAACAAATAATTTACAAAATTAACAGCAATCTAATCGGTACTAACATGGATGTGGTTGGTTTAAACATACATTTTAGAATAATTAGTTAATTCAACGGCTATGATAGATATATCTGACATAAAATGTACCATACACGACACAGGTAAATAATACATGCTATTGAAATAAAACATTGCAAGAAGAAAAATAGAGACTTACTTGAACAGGGAAATACCTATTAATATTAATTTGAACAATTTGTATTCTCTTGTGTCTAGCGTGATCACGATCACGTCAAAGACTTCCAGACGTTTGGCCAGTCTGTGCAATTGTAGAGCAAAGCGGAATACCAACAACAAGCGTGGGAAATACAAAGATCTGGGCACTACAGACCGGAGTTTTAATGCCCGACAACAGAGTCATTGTCCTCTTCTGGCAGACTACCAACAATGCTAAACTACCTTACTGTCAATGACCCTCTCTCGAGGCCTCGGGTATTTTTGGTAATTTTATTCGAATCAGAGTAACTTATCGATCAAAAATGTTACGGGGAGTAAGTAATCGGTTGGAAAGTAAAAACTACGAATCTCTCCAAACATAATCCTTTCATTGACATTCACTGATATGGTAATGTCCTACAGATATGGCCAAGAGAACGCATTAGAAACGTAAAAGTGAAACCGGACAGAACTGGATAAAGAAGGTACGCCTTCGGTAATACCCGGCGTTGCGGTCTCCACTCGCCAGGCGGGAGGGCGCCGCGCTAGGGTCACTTTCAGCGAAGAGAGTTCTGGCATGCAAGGCTTGTGTGTCCGGACTGTCCAGAACATGCACTGCCTACTGATGGCATTGAAATGATAGAAAGCATGTCCAAAACTTGATGCATTATTAATGAAGCACACCATTACTAATTACTGAAGAAATTAGGTTGAAACACTGCCATACATACAAAAGGAAAAACTACATGTATAGTCGGAATTATATTTTAATTACATTAGGTAACACTTATTAATCATGGATAACTCCAAGAAATCGAAGAGTATACAATAGTTGAATTACTGGATAGGTAAGTTTGTCTCGAAGCAAAAAATGAAAGGCTCATTCTAACCTAACGACAGAAAGAGTAATCACTTTTACGTGGGTAGCCGCGAGGCGAAAGTGAAACCTTGAAGAGCGAAGAGCAAGGTCGACGAGTTCTGGAGGACCCGTGGCGCCAGTATGTATGAGAGGATACCGCGAGTGCTTCAGCACAAGACTCCGATTGAAAATACGGCCTTAAGTGACATATACGAGTAACTTATACTTGTAAATATAAATCTGTTACCAGAAACGTATTGGTAGAGGATAGCCTAGATAGATGCTACTTAAGATCTTTTCCTTATAGTGATAATGTTGGGGGATTTTTAACTAGCTATTCTAGACAACTGATACTCACAAAACATTATTTTATACGAGAATAAAAAATATTACACAAAGGACTAGTATTTAATTAATTTACTTGATTATAATTTCCACGTATTGACGAATTAATTTTCTCACGTGTTCCATAATTTCTTAGACAAAAAATTACATTATTTGGTATTTTCAGTCATCCAAATCACATAAATTTCAATACAAAGGTAGAGTTATTTTATATTAATTCGACCTGGGCTAACTGTTAATCGATCTAACAAAACGTCAAATTTTAATGTAAAGCGAAAATAAATTACCAAGTTTTACTAGTAAATTTAGCGCAATAAAGATGCATATAATATTTACAGAACATATTTAAAATTAATAGGAAAGGAATCTCTCCTTGGAAACAAAGTGCGGGATAATAATCTTACCGTGCCATATAAATGCGAAGACACGTCGAATAAACCGGAAGTAATTTACATAAAAAACGGTAGTTTCGTCGTACTCGCTATCGTCGTAAATGCTCCGGCTTAAGATATATCAACAAGAAAATATAAGGCACTGAAACTTAGTGCAATACTTAACTTCTATGTTTTCGAAGCGTCTTTCAACATTTTAAGTCTTTCTCTGTTATTGTATTCATCGTAAAAATCGTATGTTAAAATTTTAAATTTACAATTCAATTGTGTACTATTTGAATTGTTATATGACAAATATTACTTTGATATTGTATGTAAAGGGATCTCAATTTGTTTACATTTTCGATTCTGAGTGAAGTTTGTATTGCTGAGATAAAAATGTTTCATTCAAAACGTTTCTGACCAACATTACTCTATTATAAGTCTACACGTTATTACTTGAATAGTAGAGAATATCTGGAGTTTGCAATATTGAGTTCAACCGCAGGAATGTATATATGTTTCACATTCATTTGCAATATTTTATAATTTACGAGCGATAGAATCATCTTAATAACATTATAAGGATACATTTATATTTTCTCTGGTTAAAATATTCATTTAGACCTTAAACACTGCCTATTTTATTTCTTTAGAAATAAATTAAGAGGACATTTGAAAATAAAAATTAGAATAATTCTTAAGAAGATGATTTCTATGTTAATGAATGTTCTATTAATAAGACTAAATGGTCCAACCAGACCTCCAATCATTTACTTTTTCCACTTCTGTGAGTTGTTTTACTTACTTTTTCTTCTTTGTCTGGGTCTCACTGGATTGGCCTAAGCGCAGCCTGACATCCTAAAGCCACTACGACTCTTTAAGTTCTCCTTTGAAGTTTCTTCAGCAGATATCTTCCAGTATTGGAACCTTCAGGACTCGAAACCTTCAGAACATAAATTTATTCTGAAATAGCTCTATCACGTATATAATGCAAATTTCTTAAAAACTTTCATTCCATATTTTTTATTTTAAGATCTATAAGCCCGTTTACTTCAATAAATAAGATCATTCATTGTGCTCTCATAAATAAAAAAAATACAATTATTACCAGAATAATTACATTTTTTACTTACGCTATCGCTTCACACAAAAGACAATATTCTTAAACTTAGTCTCATCCACTACCTATGCTCTGTATGGTTCAAAGAGAGACAGGATTTTGAATTTACGATAATAGTTGCAATTAGTATACATGCAGTACTCGATTTTAATATTTATTTATTTTAAAAAAATTCATTATCCTCGGCACCTTAAGACCTTCAAGTAGAAACGGAAAGGAAGGTCAAGTATACGATTAGGTAGTGGCAAGATTTCAGCTGTAAAATTTTGCTATCAGATAGTTAAAGTTATATTAGAAGTAGCTTTCTCTTTTGTTAAATAATTTAGCGGAATACTTAATATTTCGAAAGTTTAAGAGACGCCACAAACAACATTTGGTATATGAATATAGACAATTATATCACTCCTTACGTTGTTTAGTTTAATGATGACTTTGAAAGAATAAGTATTAGTTAGTGAGGACGTAACCAGGCTGCCACGGCACCTCATTAAAATTCCCCGTACTCCGCGGAGCAGGCCCTGGGCCACATAATTATCCGTTTACAAAGATCTCATTCGTATAATTATAACGCCCAGGTCGTTCAAATATTAATTAAATTTTACTAATGTTATTCTGCTAAGACTGTAAATGCGTTTTATCGGACTAATAACATTTATTTAACAAACAATGTTTCTTTTATCTATCTTAAATACATACATGTAAATACGCATGCATGGATGTTGACAAACAAATTTCTCGTTGAATCAAAAACCTTCTTTGATATTCCAAATGCTCTTTCTGAGGCGGTAACTTTAATGTAAAGTCAACATGATTCAGATATAAATTACACATGTTTGAGAGCCGGTTCATAATTGGGAGGCAAGAAACATATTTTTGGCAAATGAACTGGGTGTAATATAAAACCTACTAAAGTAAAACCACGGAATAATGATGTAATTACAAAGATACTTAACTCCAATGCTTAGGATCAAAAGTAGTATATTTAAATGTATTAAAATAAAACAAAAATGCTGCAGAAAAACTAAATTGTTAATCAAATTTTATACCGACTCGGATTCAAATGAAGGTTCTCCCTATGAGTGTGCTTCCACTTATGAAATTTGTTTTGAAAAATACATTGCCAGAAAAGAACATAATTGTCAGTTTTCATGTTTCTCACAGCATTAGTAAATATGTTCACTGAGTCTACATTATTAACAAGCTAAAAAAAAGTAAAATTCAAAAGCTTATTCACAAGTTATAATGAACAAGATAAAATATTAAAATAATTAAATATCACGCTAAGACGCAGATGTCTTGTTTTTAGAATTTCTAGTGCGTTGTCAAACATGTTATCGATAGTTTTTGAAACCAATGCGGAAATATCAAACAGATGTGACCATTCAATCCGATATGTGAATTCTTCTCCACACACAGACACAAACATACGCATGGACGCGCGCACGCACGCACACACACACACACACACACACACACACAATGCGTACGTTTTCTTGCTTTCAGTATTTGCTCGGAAAAATAAGTGTACAGTTACATTCTTGCATAATCATATACAGTTTCATTCCTTGGATTTTGTATGGACTAAAATCATAATGAACTATTGCGTACCTAAATCTTCTGCGTTCTCTGAGGCTACAATTGACAAATATGTATATGTGCAATTATTATGAGTGATATTTCACATATTTATTCTTTACTGAACATTACTTATCAGCCATATTTAAGTATATAATAATTTTTCAAAATATTGTTCATAAATAATGTTTTATGAAACCACATACTTTTTGGTCTACATTACATTTGTATCTGACGATAAATATTTATGAAATATTACAATTTCTGGACACAGATATTTGAATATTTCAACTGCAATTCTCAACGCTGACTTTTGAAGGCACCCTGTTTATTTAGAAATTGGTGATTCAACTGACGTAAGGCCATCTAAATCGATTGTTTTTCTCCTTTGTGTAAAGCTAAATATCCTTGTACAGTATCAAAATTATAAGTCAATATGTCCGGTCTTGATCACGAGGAAACATTTTCGATAAGCTTGCGGGGGATGCTGAATATTTCACAAAGCAACGAGGAAATTTCAAGCTTAGAGAAGCGTAACGAAGTCGGGACTGCGGGTGACATCTTGAACTCGACGTGTGCGTACGGCTGAGAGGATTCATGTAACGTTGTCAAGTACAGCTTGAAACCAATGAATGTATTATACAAAATTAATTTTCATCACAAGTATATTTCCGTTGCTCTCGTGTTATTTACAGAATATTATTTCAAAAGGATACATGTATGGTTGAATATATCTACAATATCATGTACATGTTGGATTGCGAGAGCATTAAGGTTACAGTTATAATTCGGTAAATTAATTTGTATTGGTTACCTGGAGCTAAAGCTGTACGATAATTACATGCCATCACCAGCACATAATTATGGTAAGTTGTAGTTTAATAGAATGTTAGATATACGATGATTGAAATCAGGGTTTTGTCAAATACGATTGCAATTAATCATAGTGATGTAATAGTTAATTACTTATTACATTGTAAAACATTATCCACACATTTTTGGTTTTAAATATCAGTAAACTTTTATACGAAGTTCTATACAATTTCCACTAGTCATATCAGGGAGGCATAAAAAAATCAGTTTTTTCCGTAATAGTTCATACAGTGGGATGAACGATAATTACTTGCCATCAGCAGCACATAATTATGGTAAGTTGTAGTTTAATAGAATGTTAGATATACGATGATTGAAATCAGGGTTTCGTCAAATACGATTGCAATTAATCATAGTGATGTAATAGTTAATTACTTATTACATTGTAAAACATTACCCACACATTTTTTGGTTTTAAATATCAGTAAACTTTTATACGAAGTTCTATACAATTTCCACTAGTCATATCAGGGAGGCATAAAAAAATCAGTTTTTCCGTAATAGTTCATACAGTGGGATGAACGATAATTACATGCCATCAGCAGCACATAATTATGGTAAGTTGTAGTTTAATAGAATGTTAGATATACGATGATTGAAATCAGGCTTTTGTCAAATACGATTGCAATTAATCATAGTGATGTAATAGTTAATTACGTTTTACATTGTAAAACATTATCCACACATTTTTGGTTTTAAATATCAGTAAACTTCTATTTGAAGTTCTATACAATTTACACTAGTCATATTAGGCAGGAATAAAAAATCAGTTTTTCCGTAATAGTTCATGCAGTGGGCGCTAAAAGGGAAAGCAATGTACAAAACTCCAAAGTTAAAAATTTGGGATTCTTCCTGTGGATAGTCTGGGAAGCCAAGTCTAAGTTTAAGACCTCATGTAACCTGTAGAAGATTGGGTAGAACAAGAAAAATTCAAAACATTTGAACCTTTTCAGTTTTTTCAACTTAACACATAAAAATCTGAAGAATTGTGTGATGTTAACAATTAAAAGCATTGAACTTTATTTAATTTGCACTGATCGAATATTATATCTTTGACCGGTAATCAATATCTCAAAGGCACAGTAAAATTTAAAATGTTACTTCCAAAAATTAGAGCCAATTGCAGTATTTTTCAGGTAATTTTTTTTCAATTTTTATGTGACCAATTTTAGATCATTTGGCACAGAGGGACATAAAGATCCTCCCCAAGGCGACTTATTACCTATCCGGCAGGAGAAGTATTGAAGGTTAGAGTCTTACTCGACAAGCAAGAGGAGATCTCTATCTCTATCGTGCTTGTCGGGTAAGATATATTTGTTTGTTTTTATACGCTTTTGTTCCGGTGTCCCTTGAAAACCGCGTTCGTTTTAAAGCCATGCAAGTAATATAACGATAAGTTCTAAGTTAATGTTCTGCCTGTGTTAACATTTATAGAACAATTGTTACACAGTTTCAAATGCGAAAAGAATATTAGATTGTCAAGTCACTGTGGTTAAAGAGACCCCACAAGTACAAAAACGGAAAAAAAAAAAACAGGAACATCAACATTTTAAGTAAGGGGAATGGAAGAAATAACAGTTTACTAGGCTTATTTAGGTAGTTATAATGATTACAACTTAATGCTAGGCTTCTTACCTTCAGTATGAAACGCAAAAATATTAACATCTACATTTTCTAGGAAGAAATAACAGTTTACTAAATAATATACAGGAACATCTTAAGTAAGGGGAATGGAAGAAATAAGAGTTTACTAAGCTTATTTAGTAAGTTACAATGATTATAAACAGTTTATACTACGCTTCTTGCCTCCAATATCAAAAGGAAAAAAGAATGAACATCAACATTTGTTGGGAGGGGAGTGGAGGAAATATCATTTTATAAGACTTGTTTAAGAATGATAATAACTAAATATGTTTTCTATTTGCTCTTGTCATGAACAGTTCAACCATCTCCAAATCTACTTATTCAATGAAATCTACCATTTCTTTGCAAAATATATGTTTCTTATACGAGAAAGAGGTTACTAAAGAATACTATCGAATACAGAAGTACAAGTATGCACCTATTGGGCCCTATCAGTCTATCGCGGCATACCGTACCGTTTATGTATGGTTTTAAGACAAATTCGAGCAAAAAAGTAAAAAAAGATATATATATATATATATATATATATATATATATATATATATATATATATATATATATATATATATATAGCTTGACGTTCCACCCCCTCACCCAAAAACTCCACAGGTTTAACAGGGCCTTAAACCTGGAATCTACTACCCAGAATAACAATATGCCCCAACCATTAATTCTTTTAAATTTTATTCAGGAGGGTGCCGCCTAAACTATAAGAGTTATACCGAAAGAACTATTAAGTTTTCTATCAATAATTGGACGCTATTTTTTATGGTTTACATTTCACTACACTTTAACGAGCTTATAAACAAACAATAATATACTCATTGTAATAATTACTGTATTTATAAATCAGATAAAATTTCGCTATAAGTTTTGTAAAAATCAATCATATCGATAAAACGGCATACTGAATGTGTACATAAAAATTCAGAACAATTAAAAATGTTTATTTGCTTCGCTGCTCCAAAGTATCGAGTAGTCAAATTTTCTAGTCCAGCTGAAAGTTTTTAAATTTTTCAGGCTTAAGATATTTTTGATAAATAGGATTTCGTACAATCGCTGTCGTTATATATATATATATATATATATATATATATATATATTACAAAATGTATAACAATAATTTTAGACCTATCCTCTTCGTTAGGTGTGAAGACATTTAATACAAACACATGTGTTTTTGTGCTCTTGGCTTGTCTGTAGTGACAACGTCTGGGTTCATTTTCTTCTGGACTCCAAGCAGTTTACGGGTATGATTCCTTTATTAGTTTCTAGTTTTAGTTTATGCCGCACGTTGTAGGTTTATAATACACGTGTTAACTGACTATACTTGATGAAGAGGATAGATTTAAATTCTCGAAACGTAGTGTTATTTTTTTAACATATAACGATTGAAAATGTCCGAAGTCCTATTATCCTTTCAAACCATCTATCGTCAACAAAAAAACTTATTTTTCGTCACAAAATTCACCTGAGAACGATTTAGTCATAATACTGAAGGTCCCAAAGAAACTCGGGTAGAGAAAGGAAATAGCTAGCCGCTGTAAACGTTACGGAGACTGACGTGACGCTCTGAGAGAACTAGATATTCTGCTAGTGTGCTCTAATGAGGGTGTTCATGGCAGTTGCAGTTATTGGCTGGATAGTTGCCTGCCTGGTATTCCTTTGTCAATGAACCAGAATGGCAGACCTCACCATTACAAGCTCTATTGGGCAGAGAGATCCAGCACAAGTTTAATCTCGGTGGGTAACCGTTAAACAGGTCCTATCCGTCACAGTTTCTCTCTGAGGTCTGTTGGGGTCCGATAACCAGCGGTCCGGGTTCCGCATGATCGGGTGAGCAGCCTCCGGCCACCGAAGTCGACTTTCATCGCGGTGACATCGTTAGGAACAGGAGAGGTACATTTTCTAAAATATCATTCTTGTGGTTTATGGTAATCATTCAAAAATAACTGTACTGTACAGTAACGATTATTCTATTTAGATATTTAACTCTTTTAAATTTAACGAGTGAATCACCCAGTTTCATTTTATATCTGAACAACGGAACAACGGAATGCTACATCACAGGATTACGTTGATGTGGATTCAGAGTGAACGAGAGAAGAAAGTATGGCATTGATTCCACCACAGTATTTCAACCAACATAAATGGCAATGTATACAAATAGAGATTGATATGGCTGATATGACAGACTTAACAGCCTAACTTGAGCAGATGATGGCAATGCTTGGGCCCAGGAAAGTCAGAGTTACTCCATGTCTTGATCCAACTACCCTATGTTCATGACGGTCGTGAGGTTCATGGCTACAATTCTAGCAGTGATTCCCTTAGGCAGGTAATATAATATAAGAGCTAAATAAGCAAGAGTTACAATAACATAATAATAGTATATCAGTTCCACCTAGTAACACATTGCTGATCATATTTTATCTGAACTGAAATGTTTACATACCCCAGCAAACAAAAGAGAAATCTTGTCAGCCTAATGACTGAGCCTTCAAATACGCTCAGCCAAAAAAACATGGTATGACATGCAACATCATTAAACTTATTCGTAGAAAAGTTGTATACGTAGAAAAGAATATTTATGCAAAAAGTTAAGTCCAGAGGTATCTTACCGCATTATAAATTCACATTTTTGGTCAATAAATAAGATGTTATATCGGTTTTTAAATAATAAAAGTCTGCACATCAAGTCACCATTAAAAGAAGAATATGTTGGGATAGCTACGCTACATGCTAATATATGACATGTTAAAGTATCTTATGAGTGTATTGAGTTTATTTACAAATATTTATTCTGCTATTTGCTCGTTGCCAACCTGGTTATCCATACAACCAATGCAAAAATATTCGCTAACGCTCAGCCACATCCCATATAGAAATAATGCTTCATGGACAATTTAAAACCTATAGGTCCGTTCGTTTTCGAGATATTATGCGGACAGACATACAGACAGACAGACATGAAATGTTTCCAGTCCATCGAGTGATAGGCTTCGCTAACGCTCAGCCAATAAAGAAGTAAATTAATATGACATGTTGAGGTTATCATAATCAACGCTAATACGCGCCTACACCACTCCCTTAGGTCCGAAAGTCAAAATAAAGGCCGTTGTTTAATTGCATAGGTAACGATTGCGTAAAGTGACGATTGCGTACAGTGAAAATTGCGTACAGGCAGTACGGTTCTGAAAGAAATAATAGTTATGTGACTCAAGGAGGGTCAGACGATCAGGTTTTACCAACAGTTGAGAAATTGAGAGGAGACAAATGAAAAGAGGATATACCCCTGTAATTTATAACGGATTTCAAATCCGTTACGATAAATATGCTTACGATGATAAATGATAAATTCACACAGTATTAATCATATCTGTTCAAGTTGCAAAATAAAGACTTAACGGGATAGATGTGTTTATTTTGTTGACCAAATTACCTTTTCAACTTGAACAAAATAATGCAACATATTACCTTAAATTTATATTACATTTACCGCATTTTTCTCCGAACCACGCTTCTTAATATCAGCTTATGTATTGTATTATCAATTACATTCTACTACATTCTTCTTCGCAAATCTGTGAAATACAACTATTAAAGTTTTGATTCACTTTCTGTTGTTGTCCTCCTGTCAATACAAAATAAAAAAACAACCACGTGTTGAGACGAAGCAGTTATTAATCTTTATCACTGAATCACAATAGGTAAATTAGTAGTAAGGAGTGGTGTAATAAATTAAATCAGAGTTAAATAATTAAATCTGCACTATTGCACTCTGCCTTTGTATGAAACCGGTATTTCATTAGTTTTAATAACGCATTCATTTAAAAAGTCCAATTGATTATATTTACTCTTTATTAATGTGGTCTTTCGTTTTCAAAGAAACCCAAGTTTAAAACGCAATGATAAAATTGTGTATACAACTAAATCATGTATATGCACATGTATAAA
The DNA here is from genome assembly GCF_021130785.1 of Homalodisca vitripennis. Classification (NCBI taxonomy): domain Eukaryota; kingdom Metazoa; phylum Arthropoda; class Insecta; order Hemiptera; family Cicadellidae; genus Homalodisca; species Homalodisca vitripennis. The sequence continues at coordinate 9,497,978 of NC_060209.1, forward strand.
TAACACACATTTACATTGTGTGTGTTAATACAAAAAAAACTTGTCAATAGAATTTAAGGAATTTTACATTATGACTTAAATTTTTTAATATTTTATCACGTAAGAATACGTATTTATTGAAAATCTTTAGCATTTCATCAGTGATGCCCCTACTATATCCACTAGCCTCTTTCAATTTCTTGGATACCCAGAATTTATCACTGTGACCCAATATTTCTTGGGTCAGTCACCTGTCACCCACCCTTTTTATAACCGTCCCGAATGTCCCAAACGCATTTGTTACTGTTCGCAATAATCAGGAAATGATAACATGACTCTCTCTCAGGATCCAGGATGGTAAAGGACTTGTGAATCCTGTTTCATCAAGCATTAACCATCGAAAACTCCAACGATTAATAAGCATCTCTTTCAAACTGAGTTTCGAATTTTGAGTCACCTTCATCAGTGAAATTGAAACGGACCAATCCGAGAAGCGGTCACTCGGTTAATCTAACTGAAAAGTCCTCTCTAAGGATTGTGCACGGAACATGAAACCTTGTGATAGGTCAAGGTTACATACAGTACAAGACACGGCTGGGAGCGCAGCCCTTAGTGGGTGATGAGCGATGAGTGTGAAGCATTAGCTGCTGGCGGGCGTAATGGCCATTAACGCAGTTACAGAGGGCTAATGGCGCGATAGCAAAGCTCGTCCTCCGCTCAACCTGAGCTTCGCTGCTTCATAACATTCGATTATCCTGTCCTTCAAAATCGTCTAAAATAAGTGTTGTTTAATCTGAAAGACAAATACCTAGTTTAGTGTAAAACGAAATCATATAATATGATAAATAATATCAGATCTCATTTAAAAATGCCATTAAAATGCACCCATCCTCGATTGTATTTATTCCAACGCAAAAAACTGTGGTGTGTATAAGTGGTAATAAAAATGGTTATAATAAATAAACAATGCTTAGTCAATTTTTACATATTTAAGCTGCTACTACTTATTTTTATCATTATTACAGACATTCCCAGATATTTTTATAGTTTGGTATAGTTCTTAATACTCCTCTTTGTAGACTTTCAATGACAACTATTAATACGTAACAGAAACTCTTTTAAAAGACAACGCAGCTATACAACGCAGGCTGTATCTTTTGATATACAATTTATTCTACAATAAATATACGAATTTGTTCTTCTTGTAAATATAATCAAATTTATTTATTTATATTCGTTTGATGGTAAGATTAAATAATGTTATGGACTAGCTTCTCTTTGCACCTCAAACATGATAAAACTAAAGAACACAATAGAATGAATTATTTATTGATACTGATAAATGAGGTCACCTTTTGACTCACAGGAAAGCTATTTGACCTTTTTATATTGTCATGACAATTTTTATTATTCTTTCATGAAAACCATTAACAAAATTCACTGTGAATTACTAAGGGATCGACAGGGCGTTATCGACAAACTAGTGTCGTTGTCCGACCATATGTTCGATAACTCTAGATAGAAAGCTTCTAAAGATTTAAAACTTTATATACAGGTATAGTTTTCTATTGGTTCAAGGGAGGGGTCAAAAGGTCAAAGAGCAGTCCGTCCGTCCGTCATTACGTTCTGGCGGGTCCTTCAATACTCCTTTATATAAATAAATAAATAAATAAATAAATAAATTCTTTATTGCATTTGTTACAATTTTACAATTGTGTTGCAAGCGTCATATTCTTCCTAGCCATTCATACACATTGAAGCTCACCCAAACATACATACATATCTCTCAACAATCATGCAAACAATCACACTCTCAACACCAGAATATCGGGTAGGGGGGTTACTAATTGTCCCAGCGGTATTGAAAAAACTCCTCAATCGTGTAAAAGGCACTAGACACCAAAAGATGCTTTAAACGAGTCTTGAAAAGATTCAGGTTTTGATTTTTGATGCATTCAGGAAGGCAATTGATTACTTTGACACCAACTTGAGATGGCAGCCGTTCAAAGGCTAAATGAGTTTAATAAAGAGCTTCTCTTATTATAGAGCGTCCAAGGATGAAATCATATCTGAATTCATTTGGCGATAAGATTATAAGGTGTTCCGAAAACGTAACCACTAGAATGTATTATTTATTAATTATTTAGTGCATAAGGATTATGTTCTTTGTTTAAAGTTTGTTATTGAAGATGGAAGGTTTGAAAGGACAAAAGGATTTCGGACATTTGCCATCGTTATAGATTATAAAAAGTGTAACACAACGGTTCGAGGATTGGAATCTTTACTCTTCGTCAGGTGGGGGAAGTATTAATAGATACAAAAAAGACGAATAGAAAGAAGTAAAGAAGGGAAAGAAAAGGGTTCAAACACACCAAAAAGCTGCTTGGAGTCAAGTCCAAGCGTTGTCACTGCACAGCATGTAAGTCCCGAGCACAAAGCACAAGTACTTGTGATACTACTTTCCCTTCTTTACTTCTATCTGTTCGTTATTTTAGTATACATTACTACCACCCCCACCTGATGAAGAGGACAGATTCCAACCCTCGAAACGAGGGGTTATACCTTTCAAAACCTATAACGATGGCCAATGTCTAAATCCAGGATTCTATTGTCTAGAGAACAATAATTAAATTATTATTTTATTGTATAAAATATGGATTGTACAGAACATTAATCTAATAATCTGAAATTCATTTAATAAGTAATATCTGGATATTAATAGTTACCTCGCAATTATCGTTATGCCACTAACGGCCCAGGTTGCCCGATGTCGCAACCATTTCAACGTTTCCCGGAAGTTAGAGAAGAAAGGACCAGTCATGTTCCGATTTGACAAACATCGCTTCCGGAAAGTGCACGGAACCCCTGGTCATATCCGGAATGACAACTGAAATAGAAGGGAATGGCCAATCACAAATGGCTTCGCGCTTGTATCATTTAATGTATTTATAAAGTTTTCATTCCGTTTATACAGAACTTCCAGAATCTGTCAGAGAAATAAAAGAATGTAAGTAGTTTGTACGTCAGCAATCAACAACGAAACGGGACTCGATTGCGAAACTAAGTTTGGATAAAAAAATTAACAATACAATTAATAAAAGAATGATGCTTTGAAGAGGATGACAATGTTTCAAGATTATTTCTTACCATCACGCTGCATATTACAATTATTGATTTTATCACGCCGGCTGTTAACATAGCATGGCCATATTTAACCCATATTATGAACCCTCAGTCATGTTCCAAACAATTGACAAAAATTTGAAAATAATTAGGCCTAAATTATTTTTAACCCTAATTATCCTTATTAGTGAAAGAAAGTCTCCGCGCATCATCCCTACGCTTGGAGTTGGAAATCCTGTTTTTTTAGGGTCTTACACTCAGCGAGAATCAGATGGTACATCGCATTCTCGAAATCTCCTTTTACCAGGTACCTAAAAGGAAAATATTTTCTTAAATAAATATCAAGCCTGATACACGAAACAGGTCTATAAGAAAGTACTGTTTGGTATCATATATTGAAACATTTGAAGGTTATAATGAATTATTGAAAAATCATGACATTCCAAATAGTGATGACAAGGATGGATACTAAAGCACAAAAGAAACAAAGGGCAAGATATAGGTCTTTATGTTTTATTATTTTTATACTCAGACAGTTGTAAAACTAAATAACTTCTTGTATCAGCGCCATAAAATTCAATATATTTTTATGAAGGAAATAACTATACTTAATACTTGGAAGTTACTTTGTAGAGTGTACTTCCTTGTCCTCATTTCAGAAAAATTCGCATTACATATTCTCAATCGCGACCAATTAACATTGACGAGGAAAGTGCTGAAAAATTAATGATTGGTTTTACATATTTTTCCAATTTCTGGTCGTTTTAACACAGTGTGTAGGGACAGACAAGAACAGGCGAGATAAATTAAATAATTAATATTTATAAAAACGAAAACTAATTACTCTTGTAAAACCGACGAAGTCACTTGTGCTGAATTGGGGAGGCTTTTCTTCTCCGAATGTCAAGAAAGGAGAACGAAACTCCGTGGGGTTCTAAATTATCTCGTTAAAACCAAGATTTACATACCTGTCTGAACATTATAGATTGATTTAATATTTTTTTGTAAATTCTTAATGGGTTTAAATCGAGCAAACGTGGTATTTCCGAAATAAAAAAGTATATCTAAAATAACAGTTAAAATGTAAAGTTTAGGTCATCGATTCCAATTTGTGTCGCATAAACGGTAAAAGCAAATATCGGATAGCTAGGTAAGCTGATTACTCGTTGGAAACATTACTATTAAGAACTTATTACCATGATTTCGATCTCATAAAGGTGAGTGAGTATTTTCGAAACAAAGTTATCATCTTTGTATGTTCAGAAACAATGAAATACACTAAAATATATTATAATCGGTTTAGTTGTATTATCACTCTGTTTTCAAATAATAAATTTCATAAAAATAAAAAAATTCCCTTATTTTATTAAATATCAAAACGTGTAAAAATTATTTACATATCCCCAACCATAGTCCATATGAAAAAATGCCACCAACAATTTCATGCTGTTTGAAATATCACAAATACTGCCCCTTCTGAAATAGAGAAATTAGAACTTAAAAGTTTTGAGGTTACCTAAACTTTATATGTCATGTCACTATGGCTTACGCTGGTCATGCTTGACGTAACCCGAGTGTGTTCTATAATATTTCCCCCTAGAACCCGTGTGTCTCCGATGACTTCACGAGTAGTTGTACAACTGTAGGCCTATATCAGTATTACCTAAGCGTGGTGACGCAACGGATAAGCCTTCCACTGAAAGGAGATGAAAGGAAAGGAGAACACCATGGCGATGGCGTGCCGTTAGGTCGTCCTTGAACGACACTTTCACTGCGACTGCGACTTCAGAGTCAAGGTCTGGGTGCAGGATTTCGGCTGACGCCAGGCCGCGCTCGGGTCGTGGCTCGGATATTGCACAACGCCGAGATGACGCAGAAATAACTCCATTGACAGAAGATGAATGGAATAGAAGACCGCAATGCCGCTAGTCGTCCTTAATCCTTGACATCCACTCTGTATTGACAATCGATTGTTGCAAATGTGCACTCGACTGTCGACGTACTAGGTCAGTCCTGCTAAAACATTCCACTACCAAGAAACATTTACTTCAAATTTAATCGACAGTTGTTGAATTATACGGCATTTCCACTTTATTTAACACAGATAAATTGTACACAGTATTTGTGGGTAAAGCGAGCTTTATTTTACCTACAAAATTATTTGTCACCTAAATAGTTGTTTACATTATTCAAATTTTCAAAATGTATTAATAACTACGGACAGCAGTGAGTAAATGTTCGAAAAAGTTTCGTAACGAGATGGATTATGGTTTATTTAGTAAGTCGCTTGCTTCATAACAGAAAAACTAGTTCGGTTATAAACTAAGTCTACAAAGAGCGATATACACAATTAGATATCAATAGATTGTGGAAGAATCTAATTCTGCAAAAGATGGTCCACCAGATGGGAGCTTTAATCCCAAATTTGTAATGAATTATTTTTTATACATTCAATCAAATCGGAATAATAATGAAGATTTTAGACATTCCAAAAAGACAATAAAATAAAAATAACATGTATCAAAATATTGAAAAGCTTAATTTCATTTCTGTTAAAATATTTAAAGTATCTCAACCTTAGCCTGATATAAGGTTTCAGTGCCGTATGCATGCTAAAATACAAATCTATTAAACAAAGACAACAGAATAAAAAAACCTCTCAAAAGAATAAAATACTGAGCACAAGTCTTACTTATTTAATACTTAAACTTTGTTAATTGATTGAAATTAACACTGCAAAATTAATAGCTCTCTGCTTAAGAGTCAATGGCAACATATGGCAACACAATGGCAACACTTCGGTTTATAAAATATAAATGTTTATCTTACCATTTGTGCATTAGATTAAAGGTTTAAAGGTTTTTGGGAAGAAAGGTTTATTACGTTTATAGGTTAGTTTTATGTAGGGTATTTATATGAGGATGATAGTTCCATTTAATTGTTTTAGTAAGCAAAGGCAACCCTTTAAGAAATATCATAAGAATTATCCAAGAAGACATCGAAATGAACGAAAAGATTTGGTATTGGATTGTTACTTAGATTATTAATACATAATTTTTCTCTACACAGCATTTGTTACCAATAACTGCCTCTTACCCGTGTTTATTATCTTTCCCATAAAAAGACTAGAGAAAATCTCACAAGAAAGACACTACTAATGTTTGAACCTCAATATATCCATCTAATAAACAACCACTGATTTACTTATATTACTTCTATTTAAATTGTTGTACCTTGAGTGATTTCACAACAGATTCCCCAACTTTACGTTTTATTTACATTTCGCTTAACAAAAGGAAACACAACATTTCAAAAATGTATTATCTTGATGTAAAGTAAAAAAGTTCATAGAAACGAAACAAAGGATTGCTGTAAAACAGTCTTTTAACTGTATACTTGTATTAAGATTTTGTAAATTAAAATTGTTTCCTAGCTGTGTAAGCAGAAACATACTTGTATAAAAGTCAGGGTTCTAATTTTAATACTGCTATGGCACATGGATAAATCTTTCGTACATCTCAAAAATACAATTATTAGTTTCAACTGGGTGGTAATCCAAAAAAGGTGTACCACATGCAATACTTTTATAAAAACAAACCTGTAGCAATCCTTAAACACACTCATGTAGAAATGGTATGGTGCTGCAAGAATAAACCCATTGTATGTGGATCAGCTGGCCACGGTTATTGGCGTTTAATGTAATTGGGTTACCGAGTGGTTTGTCTGGCCGGTCATCGTTCACCGCTAAATGGTATAACGCTGCAAGGGTAAACCCATTGTATGTGGATCAGCTGGCCACGGTTATTGGCGTTCATTGTAATTGGTTTTCGGAGCGGTCTCGTCTGGCCGGTCACTGTCCACATGTAAATGGTATAACGCTGCAAGGGTAAACCCATTGTATGTGGATCAGCTGGCCACGGTTATTGGCGTTCATTGTAATTGGTTTTCGGAGCGGTCTCGTCTGGCCGGTCACTGTCCACATGTAAATGGTTTAACGCTGCAAGGGTAAACCCATTGTATGTGGATCAGGTGGCCACGGTTAGTGGCGTTCTTTGTAATTGGTTTTCGGAGCGGTCTCGTCTGGCCGGTCACTGTCCACATGTAAATGGTTTAACGCTGCAATGGTGAACCCATTGTATGTGGATCAGGTGGCCACGGTTAGTGGCGTTCTTTGTAATTGGTTTTCGGAGCGGTCTCGTCTGGTTGGTTATTGTTTACCAGTGAATATTACTGAAATTAATTGTTAATCGGAATAGTTCTATTGTAACGAGTCGATCAGAGACAATAATAAGCAAGTGTTTTAATTGTTCCCTTAATCACTCCTTGTATAGCTTTACTTAAACATTTTGTCCATTACATAAATACAATTGTTATTTTTAACTGGACTGTAATCCACCGTGGAACGTAACACATTGCAATACTCATACAAGAACCAACTTGTAACAATCCTCCAACCCACTCATGTGAAATGGTATGGTGCTGCAAGAGTAAGCCCATTGTATGTGGATCAGCCGGCCGCGGTTAGTGGCGTTCATTGTAATTGGTTTACCGAGCGGTCTCGTCTGGCCGTCATTGTTCACCAGTAAATGCTAGTGAACTGGAATCGTTCATCTGAATAGTTCTATTGTCAGGAGTCAATCATAGCCAATAATGTTCAAGTGGATTTAAGGTTTATTTGATCTTTTCTAGTACAGGTGTACATCAATATTTCGAATTATGTTAACTAGTTTGCGACAATTGTACTATGTATTTATAATTCAAACTAATAGAATCATATTACTGCCGTTTTTAGTGATTTCTAAAATGGTGTGATATGGATAAAGACAATGACACAAAATCTAGTTGTATGCGGGCACGTTATGATATTCGAGCAAACCAATATTAAAGAACCGTCCAAACAGAATAAGTAAACATAAATACAGGTAAAAATTAATGTTTTAACAATCAATTCGCCTAGTTTTAATAAAAAAAGCAATGAATTGCACACGTTGTTGTACCAAATTTAATTCGGAAATGCCTTACTCGATTATAACATAAACATAGTAGGGATAAACCCGTTTTTGGAAACAAAACTTTTATTTCAAGTTTTTTTTAGGATTTTTTTTGTAACAGAGGGCCAGGTTTCCTAAGCCTGGTAGTTGCCTCTCAGCCATCCGGCTTATTGTGCACCCTCTCATCTTCTTTAGGATGATAATACACCAATTTAATTTTATATAACTAATTTCAAGAAATTGAACCCCAAAAAATATACTATTACTAGCAGGCATTCCAAATATTTGCGCAGTGTGAAAATACTTCAATGGAAGGTTAAATTACCGTCTAAAAACTTTTTCGGACATAAATAAAGAGTAGATTTTAAATCAACTACTAGAGCTATGTATTATTAAAATAATATCATTACAAATTTATAAATTTTGTTAGAATTACGTTGATAAATAATTGTAGTATAATGGAACTATTACAAAATAAAAACATTAAAGTCGTCCTTTACTTGTTGTTACCAAATACGATTATTAGTAACAATCCCATTTGATTTTGGAATATGCAGTATAGTATATTGCCCAATGTTGTCACGGAGCCAATACATGTATAGTACAAGAGCAATATTATTGTAGTACATGCACCCGTGCTACATTAATTTAAGCTCTTGCGTGTGTATGCTAGAGGCAGCGCCCTTTTGATCGAGAAGAGGGAGGGGTGAGAATATTTTGGTTGCTCTGAGATCATTTGCATATCTTAAAATCCTCAAATATGGCAGCACTTTTCACGCCGTGAAGGAGATGGCTGACTGTATATATAAGATAGTAAAATTGTTGAACAAAATATTAATCAAATTGAAGAGCAAACCACAACAGCAATTGGAACTGCTCTTGTGTGTACATTTCCAGAGGGCGCCCTAGATACTGTTGGTAAAGTATGTACTCTAGGGTCGATGTCGTAAACCCAAACTACGTTCAATTAAATAATCCGAGATAGCACTGGAATGAAAACGGGTTCAGAGGAAATTGTTTTCCTGGTCTTTTATTGCGTGCAATTTACGTATCACTTATTCTATCTGCCTCAAAACTGAGCATTTTACCGCTTACCAACTGTTTTAGAAAATAGGCAATTAAACATATTGGGTCACTACGTTTTAATCTCTAAAAAAGAAGGTAATTTAAAGCTTTATACTAATTGATTCGAATGTAAAATTGAGGTTTATTGCACAAACCTGCAAGAGTGTATTTAATTCAAAGCTATAATTTTGTATGAAAAATGTTTAAGAACTCTCTTATTCCTCTTGTTACTTAACGGTTCGGTAATTTTCCCAAGTTGTGCCAACAGGAGGATTAAGATTACAGTCTACAGAACACGTCCGTCTGTTATGATATTTAAACATGTTTATGTTCCCTGTATCAAGTTTAAATACAGTAAATGTAAAAATTATAATTGATATAGAAACTTTTACTAAATGTCTCATTAAAAAAGTAATAAATACTCTTCAAAGAATATTTAATGTTTGTTCATTTTTTTGTGCGTTTTATGTAACCCATGTGAAATCACTTTTACAGACAGAACACAACACAACGTAAAGCTTCCAGAAACAGAAAAATTGAGTTTAGTTCAATCTCACCTTCCTCTTATGTGCAACATCTGAAATCTGATGCGGTTGCAGACTTGTATCCTCAAATCTGAAGCCATGCTCGTCTCCAGGGATCCAAAAACATTCGGGGACGAAGAACGAAGAAGCTAAAACGAAACCGACCGCATCGTTTCGACACCAGAGACACAACGACTACAAAAAGTAGTGTAATCTAGGTGAAGAGGTCCCATCAGGTGCACAATTGAGTGCAATGTATCATCAGGTGCACAATTGAGTGCACTGTCTCATCAGGTGCACAATTGAGTGCAATGTATCATCAAGTGCACAATTGAGTGCACATTGAATCAACCCTTCCCATCATAGCTGCGTTGCTATGTATGAAAAACAGTTTGTCATAAGGAACCTTAATATTTTCCGAGTACCGACTTTAACAATAACATAATGTATCAACTGCTTGTACAAAAACACTTTGTATTACGACATCTCATGCAAAAGTCTGAAGGAGTGACGAATTGCACAGCCTGTATGATTGGGTCGTTATGAACATTTTATACATCACTGTATTCCTAATTGTTATTGCCAAGTGGTCGGTATACTTAACCTATAAACCCCCTTTCCCATAGCAGATATTTCTAGCGAACCCTAATGTTCCCGTTGATACAATCTCTGCACGTACTTTTTATTACTAATAGGTTCCATTAAGTGGTATATAAGTAGATCAGCTAAGTCTTAACATTAAAATGTTTTGTTCTTAAAAGTAAACCCTCAAATATCAGTTGATTTCAATATTTAATACCATCAAATATATATATATATATATATATATATATATATATATATATATATATATAAGTTTATATACATATATATAAACTTTAATATTTCTGCGGCAATAGACTGTTCTAACAGACTGGTCCAATAAATGTTCGTCATTATATGTATTTTAATGACGATTACGCAATGTACATATATATATAACCGTACAAGCATTCAAATGTACACATGCTGTTTTCACCGGCCAAAAAATCTGGACATTTTAAGCAGTTCAAATCGTTGAGAAAAAAGACTGCCCGATTAATTCTATAAAGTCCGGAAGAGATTGCTCTAAAGAGAGCACTTAACTGCACCGCTTAAGCTAAATCCCCTTAGACTCATCAAAGTGCCATTACTTATATAATGGTCATTACACAGCGATTTACTCTAAAACTAAGTCATTTATACGCTGATCACATTAAGCGATAAGGTGGGCTTTTGTTGAAATAATTTAAACAGTGGGAATTATCCTGTCCAACCTACCGTATTGAGGGAGCATAACTGACACGGTTATCCAGAAGTGAGGTTATCAGTTAAACTACAGCACGGCTACGTACTATACGCCATGAAACAAATTCCAACTGCAGTTAGTATTACCGTTTCGCTGAACATGTATCTAAACAACATACGTCTAACTTTGTGTTTTAGTGTCATTAAATAATCTCAGCATTTTACGGTCTCTTAAATATTCATGGTTTAATTATAACACCGTCTACAATTAGATAGTTATATACAACACAATTAATTAGTATTTATACAATCAGCTGTTCAATAATTTTACAACTCCGTTTAAAATTTGTTATTGGCGATGGAAGTTTTGAAAGGATAACAGGATTTCGGACATTTGCTATCGTTACATATTGCAAAAGGTATCACACAACGTTTCGAAGAATGGAATCTATTGTCTTCGTCAGGTGGAGGGAGGGACAGGTATTAATACATACAAAAATAAAGAGTAGAAAGAAGAAAAGGGGGGAAATGTTCAAACATACCCAAAAGTTGCTCGGAGTCCAGTTCAGGCGTTGACACTGCACAGAATGCTTAGTCCCGAGCACAATTCACGAGTACGAGAAGTCAAGAGCACAATCACACGTCACACCGGCACATGTAAAAGTGAGATAGTGCGTGTGTTCCACGAAACAATCCTCATGTTGTACCTTTTGTAACACCTTCAACTCTAGTTTACTCGGTATACCGACATTAAATAAGTTCTTGAATACATTTATTGGTTTGGCGCCTTGTTTATTGGAATCAACCAGACTGAACTACGAATTAGATTAAAATAATAGATAGGTCTAAGTCAACTTATTTTAAAGATCAGTCACTAACAAAATTTCCAAAACAGTGTTATTGAACATTTCATATAACATTACCTTGGGGACCATCTGTACTCTGACCAATTTAAATTCCGTGTTAACATTAATCCCATAAAAAGAAGCCCATCCAATCGCTTTATTCATTAATTTCATCCAAGAAAATCTCTCCGTTTCGGGACTTACCATAAGGTAATTTTTATAAATGATTCTAAAGACATTCCAGAATAAGGTCGTTGAATATTGTTTTCAGTATGAACCTCTACGGTTCCAAACCTTTGCGTATCAATCCTGCTATCAATGTCATTACGATTCCCTTTACTAACAAGACTGATATCATAATTCCATAAAAAGTAAGGATGATAGAAATAATTCAATTTTTATCCTGAAGCTGTACTCCAGTGATCCAATTGGTCTGAATACCAAACTTCGTATTGACAAAAGAAAAGTTTGTGTGCACTGGAAAATATGAAATATAGTGTCTAAAAGATATTGTGTATACAAATTGTGTAGTCTTCACGAGCAGACAAACACTGAGCGTTTCGCTGAATTTCGCGTGGTTTTTAAGCTAATTTCAGAAAACTAATAATTTCTGCGCGTAATTTCCGGAACATCCCACACATTATATTTGTCAATAAATAAATTTTAACACCCATCACTTTATGTAACACAACGAGCTCCTCAGGCTCGTGCCGCAGCTCAAGTCAATCTCATACGTCACTGCTATGTTTATGTCTCAGTTAACTGAAATTTCCAATTATCTCGGGTTTCACGCGTAATTTATTTGTGCTAAAACAAACACAAACTATAGCTATTATTACAACGCGTTTAATCTTAGACCCAAGTGTAATACAGGATCCAATTATAACTTTAATCAAATAGGATGATTACAAATGTTTATAAAAGATTCCAAACGCATGTTTGTACGTTGCAAGCTGCCGCAGGTGGTAGCTAGATTAATTACACTTACTTTGCTGACAATTAGGGAAATTGCTAATTACCACTTCTTTTGATTTTTTTGTGATCTCGTTAACAAAAATGAAATATGAACAAAGACTTTCTCACTTTTACTATTGAGACTCGTAGCGGGTAAAATAACATACTAAACAATAGTATTAGATAAATGAATATATTTTGAAGTTTGCATGTACCGACTGCACTTAGTGATGTACCTGTACGTTACTTCAACTCTAAGAAATAAAGAAACGTATGCGCGATGTTCCGAGTAAGATGGCTAAAATATATGGCAGAGTGCGGAAAGTGTAAATAAAATTCAAAATTAAGCCATGAACTGCAATAAATAACTATCAACCTCATGCCTACAGCTTGAGTAGAAGTCAATTTTAAAATACACAAACTAAAATTTTCCGAAATTTTAGTATATAAAATATTATTTTTTAACTATAAATTTGCATTAATGACAAATTATTTAATTATCTTCACTAATGACGTCTTAAACCGTGTCAAAATCTACAATGGCCATCGCATTCATTTGAACGGATAAAAACTCACATCGCCCACCAAAATGTATTATAAAGTCCGTTAAATATTCTTTTGGGCTGTAATAAACGTTTGACATTTCATTTCCGGAAACAGAATATGCAATCCCTACAGAGAGGGCTTAATGTAGAGCGTCGCGTCACATTGTCCCGCCTTTGTTGTTCCGAGTCTCGGCTATGTTTAGTTCAATATGCAAAGTCGATTAATCGAATTTCTTCTTCTACTTAATATTCATTAATTTTTCTGGAATTATTTAATAATCAGTGTTTCTATTGTTCTGAAAATTACTATAAGCCAAAGGTCAACAAATCTCCGATTGCAATTACGATTTTCTACATTCAATTTTCAATTGAAACTTTTTTTAAACATTTCTAAGGACAAGGCCTTGGAAGAAGGCAAGTCAAAGTTAACAGCTGATGTCTATTACAAACGTGTGGAGCTTACATGTAATCATAAGATAAATATCACTTAAGGCCTACAAAATATGGCTGCATAGATTCTATCAGTTCCCATTGCAATTATTTAAAAACGTACTCGTGAATAAATAAAAGAATATTTTAATTGTAAAATATAAGTATTCATGAATAAATAAAAAAATTGTAATTGTAAAAGAAAAGTATTCTTGAGTAAATAAATAATTGTAATTGTAAAAGAAAATTATTCGTGAAAAAATCAGACATATTTTTATTGTAAAAGAAAAAAATGTATTTACTTTTTATGATTTAGTGAGAATTGTTATTAATTTGTAGTCTCAAACCCTTTTTAGAAAATATGTGAGGCATTTAAATATATCAATTAGTCACATGCCTGCACAGAGACAGTGCTCTCTGTGGATCAATCGTGAGTGGAACTACTACCAAATACCTGCCATAGCCTGTCTCCCGAGGTCGTTTTTCTGCATTAAACCTAATATTTCTCAAAGGAATGGAATAACTCCTCTAATCAAGAGGCCAAGTACTAGCTTGACCAATTCTAACCTGCACTACCGAATCAGGTATGTATCGTTCTCGCTATACACACAACACAACACGCCTTGTGCACCTGCAGGTTCATGCCGTAGTTCACTCCAACCTTGTGCGTTATGGCTGTTGTAAGTTGTGACAGTTACGTAACTGCTATAACGATGGAGCACCAGTTTACCTCAGGCTCGTGAAGTTTGCAGCACCTGCAGGTTCATGCCGTAGTTCACTCCGACCTTGTGCGTTATGGCTGTTGTAAGTTGTGACAGTTACGTAACTGCTATAACGATGGAGCACCAGTTTACCTCAGGCTCGTGAAGTTTGCAGCACCTGCAGGTTCATGCCGTAGTTCACTCCGACCTTGTGCGTTATTTCTGTTGTAAGTTGTGACAGTTGTAATATACGTAACTGCTATAACGATAGTGCACCAGTTTACCTCAGGCTCGTGAAGTTTTGCAGCACCTGCAGGTTCATGCCGTAGTTCACTCCGACCTTGTGCGTTATTGCTGTTGTAAGTTGTGACAGTTATGTAACTGCTATAACGATAGAGCACCAGTTTACCTCAGGCTCGTGAAGTTTGCAGCACCTGCAGGTTCATGCCGTAGTTCACTCCGACCTTGTGCGTTATAGCTGTTGTAATTTGTGACAGTTACGTAACTGCTATAACGATGGAGCACCAGTTTACCTCAGGCTCGTGAAGTTTGCAGCACCTGCAGGTTCATGCCGTAGTTCACTCCGACCTTGTGCGTTATGGCTGTTGTAAGTTGTGACAGTTATGTAACTGCTATAACGATAGAGCACAAGTTTACCTCATGCTCGTTAACTGAGTGTCCGCTTGTACTTATTCCCCATTATTGTCACCTGTATCCTCCAAGGTGGTCTTAACAAATCCATTCTTGCAACAAATGAGGTATTACAAATTTTCGATGCGCTGTGTGCTGTTTTAGATATTCATTCAAGTAAGGCAATCATGAAAATAAACTGAAATTCATCTGATATAGCTAAATAGTCGGTCGCTGAATAAAGCTGGTTTAATTTTGTTTACTTATCTGACAGTTTGCGACCTAAGAAACATTTTACTGTGGCTGATACTCGTAACTTCAACCCTTTCTAAACCCTTGACAATCGATCCCCACCACTACTAGGGTTGGTGGCCACCGATTTCCTTCAATGGGAAAATCCTCTTATCGATCTCACGAGCTAATTCAGTACAAAGTAGCTTTCGGTTCCTGACCTTAAAGTCGTGGTATCAATAAATTGAGTTCTGATAATGAATAGAAGTACACAGCGGGTTTCGCAAAAGCAAAAAGACCTACGTTATTATGCTGATTTACTGTGGTAAGTACCTATAAAAGGATTATATTGATGGTTGTTTTAGTTTCCATGCACTTATTAACACAATTAACGCAATATTGGTGTTGGACTACATTTTATTGGATGGGCGTTAGCAAATTCAATCACCCGAGAGACTGGAAAACTTTTATTTCTGTCCATCTTGACTTTAAATCGTTCACGCAGCTTCATTTTATATATAAGCAAAATAGTGTTCAATGATAATCTATGCCACTTTATAAGTTTTGGCTGAGCGTTAGCTAACATTTCTACATTGGTATTTTGAGTAACCATGATGGCAAAGAACATATTTGTCAAACTCAAAAATCTCTTATTCAACAAATTTTACACAGCTTACAATTTTGCTATGCTCTAGCTCCCAAAGCGGCACGCGAGGGTTAGGATAATACAAATACACAAATATCATATGCTTATTTATGCTTCGTGGCAGTCACACTTTCAACAATTTCTTATTCTTATTCCTGTTTATTAATTGTAATAGCTTATTTTTTAAATTTAGTTTAGCATTTAGAAATTGTACTTGCTAATAAATATTCCAAATCTCAAAAGACACAACGGAATCACAAAAATATCATCTTATATAACAATTATAATTAAACACGCAATCATACAAATTTCAACACACAACCTCAAACAGACACAAATAACGAGGTATAGAACTATCTTGCTTATAAGTTACATAAATATTTGATACAGTTATAATAAATAACAAGGAAAACATACAATACAACGATACAACAAGACAAACCATTAAGAGATAACGTAATAAATTATACTATTATATATGAATTAAATATTTTATATTTTGTAACTGAGCCAACATCCCATCATTTGTACAATCACGTGACGTTTTATACGCGAATACGTTTTATACGTAATATTTGTAGCCTAATGAAATAAATACAGACTTGAACATTTCCATGCTACCTAAGCAAAGCCTGTTACGAGACCCACGGTGTGGCGTACTCTTACCACGTCTCATCCAATAGTGACAGTAAGGTGCATTATTGATATTATATCACGTTCAATAGATCAGTTTTAATTATCTTATACAGCCTGTAATTGGTGCATCAATCGTGCAGGATGCACTGAAATACCTCGCCGTATAGGGGTGTGATTCCGTGCAAGATGGAAAACTGTTATGAGGTAAGGGAGGAATAGGACAGAATAGTATAAACTCAAAGTATTATTTTTAATTATTGAGTGCTTGGAGCAATAACTTATATCAGTCCCTCGTTGACAGGTCAAGTTTTCTACTATACGCTCGAAGCCAAAGCTGTATTTATCAATTCTTAAGCCATCACCGGTGTTGTGGTTTTCCGGCACTTTTACTAACAGAAAGGTGTTTAAGAGCATGTCGTCGTATTTGGTTTCACGTTTTTTGGATTCGGTATTTTCACATACATTTTAGAGGTTAAGGTCAATATATATTTTAATCGTAGATTAGCTCTTTGATAGTTTGATCAATACTTAATTTATGAACAAACACTCCAATAATTATGACATTTTATTTTTGTGAGGCCTTTCGTGTTCACTGAACGCATCATCAGACCCACATAACTGAAATAAAAGTAAAGTAATATTTTTTTTATTTTTTATTCTCTTTTTTAAGTCTCAGCTCTTGGCTATGCTGGCTTGTTTTTTCGGTCACTGTGGCTATTATTGCTATCATGATTAGACCTCCCCGGGATTTGAACCCGTTACCTCTCACTTAGAGAGCCGTGACTGTATCCACTAGTCTACGGAGGAGGACTGAAGTAATAATACAAACAATTTAGACTTAAATAAAAACACGTGTTATTAAAAATACAAAGAGATAAAATATTAAAGACCAGGAAGTATGTCTACTGTATATGTATAACGACTTGGATTGTAGGTATTAATATTTCAGAAATTAATATTTAAATTATCAATGAGACATCCAAGACGATATAAAATATTTTTTGATTAGTAAGCTCCGAGTGAATATTCAGTACAATTTATTACTAAATTGTTAACTATTAAATATTATCTGGTTCGTCTAAAATAAAAATCACAATTCTAAATAAAAATAATGGATTTATTTTAAACTGGCAAATTAATAAGTTCAAACGCTTCAGAATTTTCATCACTCTATTTTCCACAAAGAATTGACAAACCATTTAGGAAATTTAAAAGTTCCTTTGGCAAGAAATAAAAATATTAATCAAATATATCAAACTAAAATCGGAGCTCTCTTATGAAATAAAATAATAAAGTTTTTAAAAATAAAAATGAACTACCTACTTGGAAATAACTAAAACAAAAATTTTCACTTCTAAGTTCACTCACAATTCAAAAAAATAATAATTTAAACTTCTCTTTCCACTAGCTGAACCTTAACTTTGCAATTCAGATTACAACTCTCTCAAAACAATTATTAAAGTTAATTATTAAATTACCAATTAACAATTCACTATAAAACAGTTCCCAAATAAATATTAATAAATTACTAAATTTCCAAATTTCAATTAAGTTATTGACAAAGTTCAATTTTACTTCACTTTTCTAGCAAGTTTGAACCAAATACAACTTGTATGATTCTATTGTGCTCTATTGTTCATCGAGAATCAGTTATTCAGATTGCTCTGTAGTTTCTATGAATTTAATTTTTCCTATAAAAAAAAAGACAACAAAATTAATTTAATATCAGATCAGGAAGACTATTTCAATAAAACGTACGATAAATTTGGTGCTTACCTCAAAATCCCTTCGCGGAAAAAAATTTTAGAAACACGGCGCACTGTAATACACTTAATTCACGAAAATTACCAAAAGAAGGGCGAAAATTATGAGCTGGCGCTTATATACACCCTCCCTCCAAGCAATTCTGCTGGACATCCGCGGTGTTCTCTCATTGGTCCAGCTGTATCAAACAAGGAGAACAATAGCCGTAACAAGACAAGTTCTAATCAATTCAAGGCAGTCAACCGCCTTCCTAACAATTTAAAACTACCAGTACTAACTTGCCAAAGGATTACATGTTCGTTTTACCTTGACTTTTCACAACCTAATTTAAAATTAAATCCCAATATTTCGTTCTCAAAATTTTCATTTAATTTAAGTTTTAATAAAAAAATATGAACCAATGTAGCTTTAAAAACGCTACAATATGTAAAAATTAATTTTAATTAGATTAAAGGCAGTAACGGTAATTTTTTGAATGGTCCAGACTCATTATTTACTAAATCATTTTGGTTCTTTTGCATAAAAATCGTTTCGTATACATCAAGGAATTTTTTATTTCTTTTAATAATTTTACTTGTGAAAATCAATGTCCAGTATGAAGTGCATGTTTTGCCATGGCCGATCTTTCCTCTTGTTAATATTTCAGACATCCTTTATGTTCCTTGACTTGCTTACGAGCACATAATGTTCAAATGTCATATTATAGAAATTAAAAATTTAATTTTACACACAAAATTGAGTTCTGTCTTAACATAAATGTAACAATGCACAAAAGGTGTACAACATACGAAATGATTCAATTTTTATTCAATCCTAATCTCTGTCATCTATTTGTACAACTTTCTTTCTATAGAGAAACAATGGTTGTGGGACTCAGTGGGCTGGAGGTAAACTAATGGGCAATCATGTAAAGGAGATAAATAAAAAGTTACGTTTTACAACATAAATTAAAACGTTTCGCTCGCTACGTTGGGACTGCCAGTGTGACCTAGATACGGCTTTAATGTATAGAATGGTGGCTGTTCTCTCTAACCCCGAGAGCTCGGGACGAAACTGTTTCTCTAGCTAAGCGAGGGTGGATTTGTATCTACTGCTTCTTTTACCACCAAGTTAGCTTCAGCTATAATATAGAATATACATACAGACACACATGTTAAGCATTTATAATCATATTAATTTTACAAAAAATGTGTCTCTACTCACACTTTGTATATAGTACTCGTACACGTATTATGTCCAATTACTTTAGTACAGTAGTACAAGATATCTAAATTGCGGAGAATATTTCTCATATGAGAAAGAAAGTACAAGGGAATACAATAAAAATTAAACTTAAATAACCTATACAAATGTCTGGTTAATGAGTACACATATCCCATTTAACAACTTATGTAAAACCCGTAGGTAAACTCAGTTATCTGTCAACAAAATTTAAACTAGTTTCATGCCATATTAACCACTGAAATAGGAAAGCAAATAAAGAATACATCCTTTATGGTTATTTGAACAAGCTTAGAATATGTATCAATTTACCGAAACGGCTGACAGTAGTACCTCCGGCCATCACTGCGAGCTATAGCAGCACGAAACGGCTGACAGTAGTACCTCCGGCCATCACTGCGAGCTATAGCAGCACGAACCGGCTGACAGTAGTACCTCCGGCCATCACTGCGAGCTATAGCAGCACGAACCGGCTGACAGTAGTAATATCTCCGGCCATCACTGCGAGCTATAGCAGCACGAACCGGCTGACAGTAGTATCTCCGGCCATCACTGCGAGCTATAGCAGCACGAACCGGCTGACAGTAGTACCTCCGGCCATCACTGCGAGCTATAGCAGCACGAACCGGCAGACAGTAGTATCTCCGGCCATCACTGCGAGCTATAGCAGCACAAACCGGCTGACAGTAGTATCTCCGGCCATCACTGCGAGCTATAGCAGCAGCACGAACCGGCTGACAGTAGTACCTCCGGCCATCACTGCGAGCTATAGCAGCACGAACCGGCTGACAGTAGTATCTCCGGCCATCACTGCGAGCTATAGCAGCACGAACCGGCTGACAGTAGTATCTCCGGCCATCACTGCGAGCTATAGCAGCACGAACCGGCTGACAGTAGTATCTCCGGCCATCACTGCGAGCTATAGCAGCACGAACCGGCTGACAGTAGTATCTCCGGCCATCACTGCGAGCTATAACAGCACGAATAACATCCCTCGAGATGATACCTATCACGTAACAAACCAAATGCTGCAGGGTGTGTTCATGAGTGCCCTAATTACCTTATCATACCTGCCTATATTATGTAGACCCACTAGCTTTAAATGCCGATTTAAACTTCAAATTTAAGATTGTTCAGTTAAATCAAATAAGTATATTAAATAATCTGAGAAAATATAAAGCAGTGAATAAGTTGACCTACAGAGACAACCAAAGTAAAGAGAGAAACAGAACTAAGGAACCCAAGCACTGGTACCTCCCGGAGCCATAAATCCAATGATTGGCTGACAGCCTCAGACGACAATATATAGCACCCTGTTATCAGCTCGCCTTCACTTTCTGATAAGGTATGGAAAGGTTATTTATGAGCACGCTCGCTTTATACCGCAGTATACATTTCGGAATGATTTATTATAAACTTTCGGCAAATACTTCTTGATGTATTTTTACCCAGTTTAGCTCCAATTTAGATTCTAAAACAATGTATCCAGAAATTTCCGTTTTTATAAGTTACCATCTTTTAACATTTAAAATGGCTACAATATATGTATTCGCTTCTAAAGTTAAACCTTTATCTATATATGTTGCGTTTTTGCACATGTAAAACATTCATCAAATCCGTGTATTGAATTATAATTTACTCCTAGCCGTTGGAATATATCTTTAAACGCTGAACAATGTGGACCTTTTATCGTACTAGAAGTAAGCAACATATTCCGTATAAAGCTGAATGTCCTTTTATAAAAAAAATAAATAAAAAAAAAAAAACAGGCTTTCCTACGGGAGATTGTAAGTTGGCCTTGGCACGAAAATCGTTTAAAATTTAAATAATTCCAATTGTAAGGAAAAACATAAATGATTCCTGTTTTGTAATTGTCTAAATGAACTCAGGAAAATTGAAAATTTTTACTTTAACTAAACTTACATACACTTTATTTCGATGGCCATTTAGAAATGCCTACCTTCCAGTTCTAGTGGTGAGCATTTAATTTACATTTAATTATCTTTAAAATTACCCCTATAATATTTCAAATTTTTATGACCTAGTACAGGATTATCTACAAACTCTAACGGTAAATAGCTTTTGATGAATGAACTATAAATTGATTAAAGGGGTATAACATTGACCGAATAAATGGCAGAATCTCAAATAGAATTTTTCGGTACTCTGATGCAATATGAAAATACTTTCTAAGCGTAATAAACATTTAATTATTTGTATAAACAATCTGAATGTTAAAATCTTTACTCTTTTTGTTTCCCTGGAAAAACGAACACAAATAATTACATATGTCGTTTTTCGGCCACTTCCGTTTATACAGAACCTTTTCATTGCGGCAGCTAGGCTGGATTATACAGAGTACTCTAGTCCACACGACAAACTTTTAGAACGCATTCTAGATATCAAAATCAAAACCATGCAGATATAAATCTGTGTTAGAAATCACACATTAAAATGTTATCAAGGAAATATTTTTTCAAGCAGCAGTTTCACTGTTGGACAAAGATGCTGATTTCCCAATTATTAAAATAAGTCATTAACTTTTGATTCATTGTCGCTACAAAACAGAAAATTCCAATTACATTGCAACATTTTACATATGATAACTATTACAAAAATGTATTAAGTTCGCACACTATTAGCTGATACACAGAAAAAACACAGGACACAGAAAATTTAAAAACAACAGAAAATGAATGTTTTGATAAAGAAGTAAAAGTATCTACTTACAATACAACAAATCATCTGTACTATGTTATACAGCCTACAATAAAGTAAATTAAACAAATTATATTAAATGTAAAAATCGAACGCATACATTCTAATTTCCCTATTGAAAGAAATCACACATTAAAATGTTATCAAGGAAATATTTTTTCAAGCAGCAGCTTCACTTTTGGACAAGATGCTAATTTCCCAATTATTAAAATAAGTCATTAACTTCTGATTCATTGTCGCTACAAAACAGAAAATTAATAATACGCCAGAAGAGAATAATTCAATATTTTCAGGTAGTGCGCTGCCTAGTTGCATCATCACATTCGAAGGAGCGTCAGCCCCCAGACTGGTGCGTACGAAATGAGGAGTAACTTATGGGAGTAAACATTATTTGAGTAGTACTTAAAAGAAAGGTTTGTAAGAAAATGAGTCTTTAGACCGAGAGAATTCCATCTGTCTTTAAACTTTGAAACGTCTATTCAAAATACATAGAATAGTGAATTAAGAATCTTGGAGCACTTGAACAAGTTTAATTTAATATCACTGGTAAATTAATACATTTTTTTCAAATATTATTTTTATTCTTGCGAGGCCATTCGGAATCAATGATTCCATCATCAGGCAACCTCAAATAGCTACATATAATAGCATAATAGCAAATCTTCCTTACAAAAAGAATAATATTCAATTATACATGAATATAAATGCATGTAGATGAATGTATACTTTAAAACTCTAAGGAACGTAACAAAAATCAAAAATGGTCTTTGTTTACCATACCCTATGGAATACTCGTATAACTAAGGTAAATCGCATAGGATCAAAGAAACACTATTTGCAAAATCTAAATTATCCAAATAATATAGACAACGGTTTATTGTACTAAATATATTATTCTGTGAGGTGTGAAATGCTCACAACGGAGAGGCGGGTGATATCGCATTTGCACAGCAATGAGCCCTGAAATACAAGCGGGCTACACGAGCCTGTCCGTGTAATTTATACTCTCACTTCCAGTTTCAACTCTGAATAAACTTTTTTCCCGTTCCACTTCAAAACTCTGGTTTTCGAACAGTTTCCATTGAAATACGTTACGAATCGTGGACAGACAGAATGATTTTGCTATAATTGCACGTCATTTAAACCTTAATGTATCATAGGGTATTTGTAGTAACGACCTTGCATTTATGTAATAAAAATTTACTTTTCAATAATACTAGTAGAAATGTATAAGAAGTTTGGCTATTTAAATATAATTTTTTAATATTTGAAAATTTGGATGAATTTGATCGCCTTTTAGCCGATAAGTATGGAAAGATGTAATAGCCATTACAATACTCACAAACATTAACAAATAATTAGTCATATCATTGACAAATAATAATATTTTTTTTTTCCCCCTAAAACTATGTGTTGTCTTTTATATGTATAGGATTATTCCACCAAGAAAACATAATACACTCACACGTTCTGTTAACATAACGGATTTGAATAGAATGATTATGAAAATTGAATCATGTTTTTTGTATTATAACCATGGCTTCTAGTTGAAATATAATACTTGTAAAATATGTTCTTGCAATGGTAATTAAGTTCTAAAAATCAAGAAACAGCCCACACGCATGCCTAGACTAACTTTAGCCATTTTAATCCAGAAATATAAGCTAATAGTAAAAAATATCGTCGTTAAACAATGTTTTAATGTGTTGTCCATAACATTTACTTTTTATAGCGTTTAAATATCCAAACTTCTTTCAAAAGTTTGGCCGTCAGTCAAGCGCACTACAATATAGTTGACCTCTGATAACGATAAATATTCAAAGTTTTCTACTCTTTATTCTGTCATAACATTCAGTATAAGTTTAAAATTAAATAAGATACTTAGAGACTGACCTAGATGGCCCAGAAATATCCCCTTCGTTATTTTTATTACGTTACGATGTATAAATTGTACTATTTGATAGATGTTTCAAAATGTTATTTATTATATGGGGAAATAATCACAGAATCGTTAAAAAAGACAAGTTGCTCTTTCCTTATTTTTAAAATTTAGTTACCTTTTCTTAAGTTCTTTATTTAAAAAAATTTTAAACCAAACAGAAGTTTTAACTGATCTTGTGTCGGAATACATGATCACAGACCTTGTCACTTTAATCTCACGTCAATACACAAACTTAACATTTAAAATACTTAAATTGGTCACGTTGAAAAAAATCATAACATCTCATCATTCCTACTAAAATTTCTTAACAATCAAAAAATAAAATCGTACTGAGGGAAATATAAAACTGTACTTGTTATTGGTAAAGAATATCACTTGAGAGGCTGAAAATGTAATATTTGTTTTTTTGTCCATAAGGTTCTCAAAAACGAACTGACTTGACATTTTGCAAAAATTTCGTTTCTATAAATGCAACACTGAGCTCGATTATGGTACATGTCCATGGGATTTCGCTATTTTTTATATTTTGGGAACGAATACTTTTATATTTTTACATCATGGATAATCATATGGAAACGAGAAAAATAGCAGAATAAATAAATCTCTACACAAACTGAGCACAACCACACGTGACTTATATAAACACATGTAGCCAACCTACTCCAACACTTACAGTATCATCTTTGGTGTGTATACTTTTATATGTAAATATTATTATGAAACCCAACTTAATGACCACAAATGTGAACGTGACATGTGACAGATTTTCTCGAGAAAGATTTCTTCTATAGACTTTAAACTGTGCATGGAACTTAATATCTGCATAGACAAGAACGAGTTATGTGAGCTTGCAACTCGAAAGTTAGAATTTGGATTACATATTTTTCTTTAGTGAAATAAGCTGTAGACTTGAAATTTTGCAAGCAGCGTGCAACATAACCCGTAGTGTGGTATATTCCTACCCTGTGTCAGTAAAACGTGACACAAGTGTTTGAATAAATAGAAAATACACTTAAGAAAAAGACAAACTATTATTGCAATACTTGGAATACAAAGGTTTCAAGGCAACCTACTTTGTCGTGATGGGCTTCCAGGCACATCGTGACGTGCGCTCATCTGCAATAAGTCTTCTTTCTTTGATTAATTTGCATAAGTAATTTCAAGGAAATGCAATTCAACTACGAGACATATCCTGTTTCTCAACGTACAACAATTTATTTAAAAACACTGAAATTCAGTGCTAAATGTAATTCATAAAAAATATACATGTTTTAAAAATTATAAAATTTATTAAGAATTTTTGACGGTCATAAAATATTTCAATCTCATTTCTGTAAATTTTATTAGGAGGTTCTGTATTATCCTTAATGTGGTATATTACCAGAATATCACTGTCCTGAGTGTAATTTTCGCTTAACGTCGTTAATAAAATACTACAGATAATAAACCCCGCCTGTAGTGAGTACATAAATGCGAGACTATTAGTAAAACCACTTGTTTAGAGAGGGTTGAACCTGCAGATCCGACTAATGTAATGATTTCAAAGAAGTATTTTGATCAAAGTGTGCCAAAAGTAATAGACTTTTTTTAAATACACTTATCATAAAAATATGTTTTTACTAAAAGAAATGTAAATAATTCAGTGACCAATTTGGCGACAAATTCATTTAACTATGGGGAAATGACAGTGGTAATACAATAGTTATATTTTCTTAGTAACGACTAAAGTCCGGTTACGAATCAACTATTCTACTTAACAGACAATGCGAGGCATGTAAGCCAACACTTACAGTAGCAGGCTGATTGCATTTGCATTGCGACAAGCCTTGCATGCAATGGGAGTAGCGCACGTCCGCTTGCACAGCGCTCACACTGCTCTCTAGTGTGTTGTAGTGGTACTAAGGTCGCGGCTGCAGATTAGTGTCTTGTGTCAGAGCCTGCACTTCACCGACCTACTTACATCGCAACACGGGAGATTTCTGCATTCACTAAACGGTCCTCTCTGACCTAGACCCCGTAATGCTAATAAGGCTAACTTAAGGTGCGTGCGTGCGCGTGTGTGTTTGTAAATGCTATAAACGGGGTTCGGACGGGTCTAATAGACTTTTCTTTTCAAAACCATTATAGGCCCTACCTACACACCTGATATTTGTTATTCAGATTTAAACATCTTCTTGAACTCTTGAGCGTAATAAAAATCGAATTATTTGAATTTTTTTTTATTTTAATAATCTGGTAGTACATATCTGTATATATTTTACTAAATAATAAGAAATAATAGTAGGAATTCAATACATTTGGTATGTAATTAAAGGCATTAAAGCAGAAAAGTGTATAAAAAACAAAAACAACTACAAACTATACGTCTTGCTAAAATTGGAGTCAGATTCCACTCAATAGTTCCACTATATTGCGAGTTAATATACAAGGTTATTCGTACAGTTCATCCTCTTTGTTTACAGCGCATTCGACTAGTAACGGCGCCGATGATAATATTGAATTACAGCTAACGAAACATTTTCGAGCTAAGAGTGAAATAAACCAGTACGGAATTGAGTAAATATACGCAGGTAAATTGATTGGCGAATGTTCTGGATTCATATGCGTTTTGACCTGAAAAGCTAATAACATACAAAAGAGTTGTATATAGAGTCAATAAGTAAATTGAGTCTTAAAACATTCTGAGAAAATTTATATAAATTATTACACTTTTCAAAAACTTATCAAAATAGTGTTTGCTACATCTTTAATATATGCTACACTGCAAATGGTAGATTTCACCACTATATATTCAGCAGGATTTTAAAAATGTACTTTTATAATTCGTTACAAAAGAAAAACTTAACAAGTATTTTTTTTTTTCACAAAACATATGGTAGCAAGATTTGCAATGCATTGGATTAGTTAAGTAATCATAAGTATATTCAGGGTTTATAGCTCGTATATTCTTCAATGTACAGAGTCGATTGTCGCAGTGAAGGTGTTAATACGATTACAGAATAACATTCCTCCGTATTTCAATAAATTAATGTACAGTGATAAATCAACAAACAGTATTTTCAATTTCAATTATATGTTGCCTTACTGTAACAAACGAAATGGAAAGTTGTTTAGGTAGTTAAATTAATAGACTATGAAAAGACTCAATACGGCGGTGGACACACAATACTACTATACGGGCTGTGCTGGAGTCGGTACGTGACTAGAGTCGATTGTCGCAGTGAAGGTGTTAATACGATTACAGAACAACATTCCTCCGTATTTCAATAAATTAATGTAAAGTGATAAATCAACAAACAGTATTTTAATTTCAATTATATGTTGCCTTACTGTAACAAACGAAATGGAAAGTTGTTTAGGTAGTTAAATTAATAGACTATGAAAAGACTCAATACGGCGGTGGACACACATTACTACTATACGGGCTGTGCTAGAGTCGGTACGTGACTAGAGTCGATTGTCGCAGTGAAGGTGTTAATACGATTACAGAATAACATTCCTCCGCATTTCAATAAATTAATGTAAAGTGATAAATCAACAAACAGTATTTCAATTTCAATTATATGTTGCCTTACTGTAACAAACGAAATGGAAAGTTGTTTAGGTAGTTAAATTAATAGACTATGAAAAGACTCAATACGGCGGTGGACACACAATACTACTATACGGGCTGTGCTACAGTCGGTACGTGACTAGAGTCGATTGTCGCAGTGAAGGTGTTAATACGATTACAGAACAACATTCCTCCGTATTTCAATAAATTAATGTAAAGTGATAAATCAACAAACAGTATTTTAATTTCAATTATATGTTGCCTTACTGTAACAAACGAAATGGAAAGTTGTTTAGGTAGTTAAATTAATGGACTATGAAAAGACTCAATACGGCGGTGGACACACAATACTACTATACGGGCTGTGCTAGAGTCGGTACGTGACTAGAGTCGATTGTCGCAGTGAAGGTGTTAATACGATTACAGAACAACATTCCTCCGTATTTCAATAAATTAATGTAAAGTGATAAATCAACAAACAGTATTTTAATTTCAATTATATGTTGCCTTACTGTAACAAACGAAATGGAAAGTTGTTTAGGTAGTTAAATTAATGGACTATGAAAAGACTCAATACGGCGGTGGACACACAATACTACTATACCGGGCTGTGCTGGAGTCGGTACGTGACTAGAGTCGATTGTCGCAGTGAAGGTGTTAATACGATTACAGAATAACATTCCTCCGCATTTCAATAAATTAATGTAAAGTGATAAATCAACAAACAGTATTTTAATTTCAATTATATGTTGCCTTACTGTAACAAACGAAATGGAAAGTTGTTTAGGTAGTTAAATTAATAGACTATGAAAAGACTCAATACGGCGGTGGACACACATTACTACTATACGGGCTGTGCTAGAGTCGGTACGTGACTAGAGTCGATTGTCGCAGTGAAGGTGTTAATACGATTACAGAATAACATTCCTCCGCATTTCAATAAATTAATGTACAGTGATAAATCAACAAACAGTATTTTAATTTCAATTATATGTTGCCTTACTGTAACAAACGAAATGGAAAGTTGTTTAGGTAGTTAAATTAATGGACTATGAAAAGACTCAATACGGCGGTGGACACACATTACTACTATACGGGCTGTGCTAGAGTCGGTACGTGACTAGAGTCGATTGTCGCAGTGAAGGTGTTAATACGATTACAGAATAACAATTCCTCCCATATTTCATAAATTAATGTACAGTGATAAATCAACAAACAGTATTTTCAATTTCAATTATATGTTGCCTTACTGTAACAAACGAAATGGAAAGTTGTTTAGGCAGTTGAAGTTAATAGACTATGAAAACACTGAATGCGGCGGTGGACACACATTACTACTATACGGGCTGTGCTAGAGTCGGTACGTGACTAGAGTCGATTGTCGCAGTGAAGGTGTTAATACGATTACAGAATAACATTCCTCCGCATTTCAATAAATTAATGTACAGTGATAAATCAACAAACAGTATTTCAATTTCAATTATATGTTGCCTTACTGTAACAAACGAAATGGAAAGTTGTTTAGGTAGTTAAATTAATGGACTATGAAAAGACTCAATACGGCGGTGGACACACATTACTACTATACGGGCTGTGCTAGAGTCGGTACGTGACTAGAGTCGATTGTCGCAGTGAAGGTGTTAATACGATTACAGAACAACATTCCTCCGCATTTCAATAAATTAATGTACAGTGATAAATCAACAAACAGTATTTTAATTTCAATTATATGTTGCCTTACTGTAACAAACGAAATGGAAAGTTGTTTAGGTAGTTAAATTAATAGACTATGAAAAGACTCAATACGGCGGTGGACACACATTACTACTATACGGGCTGTGCTAGAGTCGGTACGTGACTAGAGTCGATTGTCGCAGTGAAGGTGTTAATACGATTACAGAATAACATTCCTCCGCATTTCAATAAATTAATGTAAAGTGATAAATCAACAAACAGTATTTTAATTTCAATTATATGTTGCCTTACTGTAACAAACGAGATGGAAAGTTGTTTAGGTAGTTAAATTAATAGACTATGAAAAGACTCAATACGGCGGTGGACACACAATACTACTATACGGGCTGTGCTAGAGTCGGTACGTGACTAGAGTCGATTGTCGCAGTGAAGGTGTTAATACGATTACACAATAACATTCCTCCATATTTTAATAAATTAATGTACAGTGATAAATCAACAAACAGTATTTCAATTTTAATTATATGTTGCCTTACTGTAACAAACGAAATGGAAAGTTGTTTTAGGCAGTGAAGTTAATAGACTATGAAAAGACTGAATGCGGCGGTGGACACACATTACTACTATACCGACTGTGCTGGAGTCGGTACGTGACTAGAGTCGATTGTCGCAGTGAAGGTGTTAATACGATTACAGAATAACATTCCTCCGTATTTCAATAAATTAATGTACAGTGATAAATCAACAAACAGTATTTTAATTTCAATTATATGTTGCCTTACTGTAACAAACGAAATGGAAAGTTGTTTAGGTAGTTAAATTAATGGACTATGAAAAGACTCAATACGGCGGTGGACACACAATACTACTATACGGGCTGTGCTAGAGTCGGTACGTGACTAGAGTCGATTGTCGCAGTGAGGTGTTAATACGACTACAGAATAACATTCCTCCGTATTTCAATAAATTAATGTAAAGTGATAAATCAACAAACAGTATTTTAATTTCAATTATATGTTGCCTTACTGTAACAAACGAAATGGAAAGTTGTTTAGGTAGTTAAATTAATGGACTATGAAAAGACTCAATACGGCGGTGGACACACAATACTACTATACGGGCTGTGCTAGAGTCGGTACGTGACTAGAGTCGATTGTCGCAGTGGAGGTGTTAATACGACTACAGAATAACATTCCTCCGTATTTCAATAAATTAATGTACAGTGATAAATCAACAAACAGTATTTTAATTTCAATTATATGTTGCCTTACTGTAACAAACGAAATGGAAAGTTGTTTAGGTAGTTAAATTAATGGACTATGAAAAGACTCAATACGGCGGTGGACACACAATACTACTATACGGGCTGTGCTAGAGTCGGTACGTGACTAGAGTCGATTGTCGCAGTGAGGTGTTAATACGACTACAGAATAACATTCCTCCGTATTTCAATAAATTAATGTACAGTGATAAATCAACAAACAGTATTTTCAATTTCAATTATATGTTGCCTTACTGTAACAAACGAAATGGAAAGTTGTTTAGGTAGTTAAATTAATGGACTATGAAAAGACTCAATACGGCGGTGGACACACATTACTATACGGGCTGTGGAGTCGGTACGTGACTAGAGTCGATTGTCTCAGTGAAGGTGTTAATACGACTACAGAATAACATTCCTCCGCATTTCAATCAATTAAATTAATGTAAATGATATTCAACAAACAGTATTTTTATATAATCCCCAATTTATTAGGTTTAGTTAGTGAAATAAACCTGACTATGAAAACACTGACATAATCAGAGAGTAAATGGTCATTCTGTTTCCAGTATTTTAACAAACGTTAGGACATCCTATGGCTTAATTTTACCAACACAGAGTTATTAGTTTGAAGTTTGTTTTTGACAATGGACGGATTGTGAAGGAAACAGGATTTTTTCGGACATTTGCCGTCGTTCAATGATACAAAAATCAGTAACACTACGTTTCGAGATCTGCAGTCTGATCTCTTCTTCAGGTAAATACCAAACGTAACACATAACCACAAACTAGGTTAAAATAAATAAATCATACCAGAGCGTTGTCACTCGCGTAAGTCAGGAATAACAACCACCATGTTGTGTGTCAACTTCACTAACTCTAAACATGCACTTAATGAAAAGCTAAACACAACACGAATTATTAAATCTAAACTACAGAATACAGGTCACAATAGGTTTGCATTAGGTCGTTGGTCGACGAATTTTTTCGTTCACAACACAGATTTCTTTGCAAATTCTTCCAAATAAGTTTCCTTAAATACTAATTTGCTTGATTAGCTCGATTACTTACAATCCTTTGATTAATTATTTCACCAAGATCTCGACTTACCTGAAACAGAACAAAAGTGATTAGCAAAAGAAGACATGAAATAATATATTTCTCTATAACAGTAATGTACAATAAACACCTGAAGCCGAGTTCCATCTGGAGGACTGGCACACCTACGCAGGTCACAAGCTCTCCGGTGGCGACAGTGTGGGTTTAAAACCACTTATCCAGGAGTATCTCTTTCTTCTCGCCCTTGTAGCCGCTGGAGAGCTCTCGTCGCTAAAGTAAACTCCACCTTTCATCCAAAACCTCTCCAGTCACGTCATGTCGCCGTCGTAATTACCTCGAGCCCCGCTGATGTAATCACTTTTCAACCGAGCAGACAATAGATGTAATTCCCTTACACGGGAAATGGAAGGAAAATATAATGAGCCGTCACTTTGCAACTCTGTTCAGCTCTTTTCCACAATATCCTTTTTGAAATGAAAGTCACCACTTAACGATTTGTTTATACTACTACTCCACATCGATAGGTGGCACAGGGAAAAGTGTTCCTTTAACTTTCTAAACTTCTATTTTACAAAAGAAATTAATAACTTACTCACTCGTGTTTCTTTTATTATTTGAAGATTAGAACTCAAAATTCGCACTCCAACAATATCTCACACAAGTAAAGTTTTTTAAATAGTACTTAAGGTTAATAAAACAATACTTTTCCAAATGATTTATTTTTTGGACGTGGTCTTTCGAAACCTAATGTTTCATCGTCAGGCGACTCCACAACAAATAAATCATTTGTAAAAGTATTGTTTTATTAACATTCAGTTCTATTTTACATATTTTCCAGTTACCGCCTGATGATGAAACCTTTGGTTTCGAAAGACCTCGTTCAAAAAATAAATCATTTGGAAAAGTGTTATTTTATTAACATTTAGTACTATTCTTTTCCAATTGCCATAAGAGTCTCCAAGTAAAGTTTTTGTCACCTAAAGTAACTTTAACAGAGGTTTTCAAGTTAAACTATTTATATTTTAGTGGAAAATGAAACTTTCCTAGAAGCAGTACGTAACACTACATAGCGTGACCGTATAATACATACTAACGTGGAAAGATAAAGAAGACGCTCCTAACTATTCTTAACCATCTAAACACATTCACCATGCACTCGTATTTAAATATTTAAAAAGTTGTTCTTAAAGGTGCATTTCTTTTGTCATAATTTGTGGTTACATTTTAGATAATAGCATAGTTTTATTTTGTATCCACTTTTTTATACATAGGATAAGGAATGTTTTGAAAAGAACACTAAACTTTCCCTCTTTGATCCTCCCCTACCATGATCCTCCTTACATGCTGAGTTTAAGAAGAAGTACAGCTCAATTTAAGGAGTACAGTCTGTCAAGTGACCAACACATAGTTTCAAACTACGGACTGCTTGAGTTAACCCAAGATCAACAACATCTATGACAAGAGCAATTTTTAAACACTGATAATCTTGTTCTATTCAGATACTCTTGACTATTCTACCATTCTTGTTAGGCATGTGGGGACGTACATAATAGAGAAAACAATTGGACCCCGGCACTCCCAGCTCCACTATCAAATCTCTTGCCAAATACACATTGTAGCTACACACTGTGCATTATATATCACCATATAAGACTTTTGGACAGAGTGTGTTTGCATAGCGCGAATAAAAGATGTCACGCAATGTAATCCTGAACGTTTAGTCTTCACACATACAGCGAGTTGTGTTACATCAGGCATTTTTTATAAATTCTTCATAAATATCTTCAAAAAAAAATATTTGCCGGATCAATTTATCAAAACCTTGATTTATTACAAAAGAAAAATAATTCCAATCAGATGTACACACAATGTATTGGGACAATTTAAAATACTAATACATACTCCTTTACATACAAATTAGAATTAAAACTATTCTTTGATGAATCTCTAATAGATTTCAACGGATAAAGAGATTATTCAACACTTAAGATTTTGACGGTAGCTGAAAACATTCCACCACGGGAGGGTTTACAGGGAGATAAATTATTAATAAAGCAAGCGACGTGTTTGTTTGAGATCCGGTGAAGTTCAATCGGTGAAGATCCAGCCGACGCGGGGTACCCCAGAGGGAATATAAAGTGTAAAGCTGCTGTGTAGGGTTTTTGTCGAACAGTGCGACCTCAGTCAGCATCGTAGTACTGAGCTTGAATCTCACTAAGGCGTCCCATTTATTCTGCAGCTCTTGAAATATTAGTCTGAACTTGCGAAACTAAAACTGTGTGCAATAACGTTGCTACTTTGCACATTTATCTACGTTACGGACGGCTTCAGGTATAATGTAGGAATAGGTGGTAAAGTAAATCTAATAGCATTGTTTCATAGTCCATCAGACAATCAAAAAGACTACTATTTAATATATTAAATCAAACTCATCAATAATATAAGTTTTTTTTATTTTTGTGAGGCCTTTCGTACTGAATGAGAACGAAAATACAAAATAAAAAATTCCTCGATGCATATGTAACAATGTTTATAAAGGAGAACCAAAATAATCTAGTAAAAAACGAACCTGGACCTTCACCGTTACTTTATTTGATCTAACTAAATATCAATTTTATTTTTTATATATACATATAACATACTGTCCTGTCGTAGAATATAATCTCTTTGTATTTGTAATGACATATGTTTTTATTTAGTAAAAAATTGTTATTATTACTTTTATTCAGTTTTGTGGGTCCGAAGATGTTCTCATTGAGTACGAAAGTCCTGACAAAAATAAAAAACTTATGTTATTGGAGAGTTTCATTTAAATTAATATTTAAAATATAATTTCCAATAAGAAAAGAGCTTCAAGAATCTACTATTTAATGTTTATTTTTTACTATGCAAATATTTCCGTTAGAAAGTATTTGAATTACTGACGTTCTTCTAACTAATTTCAAACATACACACATGTACACTAATACATATTTGGCAAAAATACTTTTAAACTCTACACTAATATTCTAAATAACTCCTTAACAGATCAATTTGTTTGGTTATATACAAGCAGAACTGTGCTGAAACTTACTAAAAGACCCAACCGAAGACGGTGTAGAGCGTGTTTATAAGTACTTCCAGTTAAACTTTGTGTATAAGCTTGCAGAGAGTTCCCAAGTCATTGTCAACAACTACAACTTGATACTCCGAGGAACGGTATTACGTTATATTCATTTAACAAATCCATAAGTGGCTCAGAGAACTGTCTGAACACACAAAATTAAGAGCTCTATTGAGCAATAGAATCATGCTCGCTCGGCAAATGAAAGTTTCCTAGCGAGTACGTTTTGCTCGTAATCTTTCTTTAGGAACCATTACGCCAGACAGCATGTTACGTAACAGGTTACGCTAAGATCCATGTTTATAGCTCAATTCATTTTTGAGTATCAGCCTGAGTAATGGGTTTACTTAACATTGAGGTAAATCTTATGGAGGGACTTGTAACATCGTAGAACTCTATCATGTATATATACAAATAAACCCTCTAGAGTGTTCACTACCAATTACACGTTCCAGTTGAACTGTGCGGAGTACATCAAAACCAATATGTAGCTTCAACATAAAAACCTTACTGATGTCCAGAAGCGGCCCATCACTAACCGTGTGTATCGAGATTGCAAGCAGTAAGTATAGTCTACTGCAGAGAGTAAAGGCTCCGAAAGTCTTAGAGGTAATTTGGTAGCTTGGAAATAAGGGCGTGCTACGCCGTTTGCACTGATGGAGGTGCTTGTACAGATCTAGCCTCCGAAGAATTTTTTCTTCCAAGGATACATGACATGAAGGGTCCTTCATCGTACGAGTAGATCTCGACAGGAGCCGGCACATATGCCTAACCTTAACCATACTGAATATCATGACACTCCGGAAGCAAGCACACAGGTCTTTTTTGGACAAAGTGCAAAAAAAAATGGTTTTTAGAGTCATACACTAAGAGAAAAAAATACAAAGGACCAGAACATAGGAATTTCGCAGGACCTAACAGCACGTAACGAATATTTTTCCAACCATTCTCTGCTATTACTATGCAACACGTTGCTATGTTATATTTTAAATGGTATATCACTGTAATCAGTTTGCTTATGAATCTATTTTTTCTTGTTGTCACCATGAGTACTCATAAGACCAATGTAAAAATACTGACGCTTAGCCAAATCATTGAATATTTTTAACACACTTACATAGAAATAAAGGTCAGTGCAAATTTCAAGTACGTATGTCAGTTCATTCTCAAGATATCTTGTGAAAAATACATACAGAAAGGAAATTTTGCTAGCCCATTTGAGTGCTAGGCTGTTACACTTATAACTTAAACTTTACAAGTCATTTTATAAATATTTTGCTTTCCAATAATATGCAGTTTAGTTGTTTCGACACATGTGTGAAAAATCACTAAATACATAACAATATATGCATAAAAATATTTTAAACGTATCTAACGTATAAATAATTGAAATTAGTCTAATCAAACAAGGTTGCTACTTTGAGAAAAGTTCCTCG
Source organism: Homalodisca vitripennis (assembly GCF_021130785.1). NCBI lineage: Eukaryota > Metazoa > Arthropoda > Insecta > Hemiptera > Cicadellidae > Homalodisca > Homalodisca vitripennis. The sequence goes on from NC_060209.1 coordinate 9,534,295, forward strand.
TTAAAAACCAATATCATGTTTTAAATGAACACGTGGAACACAGACTGCTACAAGTATTTACACTAAAATTTGTATTTTTAACTAATTCTTATTAATTAGAGAATTGGACTATCCTACAAACAATAATACATTTTTCAATGATCACAACTATGATTTATCACGAAAAATTCGGATCCCAAAATTTTAAGTCCATGTAAGTATGGATTAGATGGGAAAACATCCTAAAAGGTTACGACAGTCACTATACAATTGGAATGAAAAGCGTACTACTCTATAAAACATCATTATTCCACATCAAAAACTTTCTACGATATCTGAATGAAAATTCAGTTTAATCGTTAATTTTATTTGGATAAAATGTTTTGATACTGAAAATAAATCTACTATTAGTTATTCATACTAAAATTTTATAAAAATGTAACTAAATAGTAGGTTTTGTTGACGCTAATCATTCGTTGAAGTAATGACATGCCACAGTGAATGTCAAAGTGTTAAAAGTAATTATCAGCTTAACTAATTTAAACAGATAGTGTGGTAGTTATTAAAACTGCACTAAACTATTCCACAAAACTATATGAGTGGCAAAGTATAGCGCGATAAGTTTTGTTTAAAAACGTTCCGAAGCATATACTTATTATTACTCACTCTAACTTACTTAGTAAAGTTACGGATTTAAGGACTTTGTTGAACTATAATAACACTGGTTGAAGTACGAGCTCATTACAAGGCTGCAGTATCAGTCAAGTGCTGGAGGACGTATCAATTACCTGATCTACCATGACCTGATCTACCCCTTGTGTACCTGGGGGGTTGTCCCTGTGAATTACTTCCACTCCAGATTTACCGATCCCATTATCCCGCGAGGTAGCCCACTTTATTACAACTCTCCCTACAACAGACGCACAACTCACAGCACTTTACTTGGTCCAACAGTGGAATTCCATTTATCCTTAATGCACAAATTAAGTAAAGCTGATTGCTTTGTAGATTATAGATTACTACAGAATAGACTATAGTTTAATACAGTTGCAAATGTATGCAAGTCCGCTCGGAATTATACCAAGTACATCTTCAGAATGGAAGCAGTTATCCAAAAGGGGTAAAACACCAAATATTTACACTCTTTCTCTAAGTGGTATTGTTCACGTGGTATTTTCTAAGTGATATTGTCGAAGTGGTATTATCCAAGTTGTATTGACCAAGTGGTATTGTACAAGTTTTTTTATCTAAGTGGTATTGTCCAAGTGGTACTTTACACGTTCTATGTGGTATTTTACACGTGGTATTATCTAAGTTGTATTGTCCAAGTTGTATTGCCCAAGTGGTAATGTCCAAGTGGTATTATCTAAGTGGTATTGTCTAAGTGATATTATCTAAGTGGTATTATGTAAGTGATATTATATAAGTGGTATTGTCTAAGTTATATTATATAAGTGGTATTATATAAGTTGTATTGTCCAAGTTGTGTTGCCCAAGTGGTAATGTCCAAGTGGTATTATCTAAGTGGTATTGTCTAAGTGATATTATCTAAGTGGTATTATCTAAGTGATATTATCTAAGTGGTATTGGCTAAGTTATATTATATAAGTGGTATTATATAAGTTGTATTGTCCAAGTTGTGTTGCCCAAGTGGTAATGTCCAAGTGGTATTATCTAAGTGGTACTGTCTAAGTGATATTATATAAGTGATATTATCTAATCTAAGTGGTATTGTCTAAGTGGTATTATCTAAGTGGTATTGTCTAAGTGATATTATATAAGTGATATTATCTAAGTGGTATTGTCTAAGTGGTATTATCTAAGTGGTATTGTCTAAGTGGTATTGTCTAAGTGGTACTGCCAAAGGCAAATTATAAAACTGCACATTCTACTGTTGATAGTTGAAATGTGTAATTATTAATTTACCAAATTAAATAATATTCCAGATCACTTTTATTTGAAAAATACATTCGGCAAACTCCTTTGATTCGTATGATGGCACTTAATGTCGCATTGTTTCATAACAATTGCCATTATGCGCCCAATATTATCTAAAATTGAAAAATGCCTATGTCAAAGTACACCAACTAGTTTGTCATAGATATAAATATGCTTTTAACAGAGGGAAACAATAAAACTCGGAAAGATACAACAATCAAATTAAATATACAAAGAGTAGATAAACATGTACTCGCTTACAGCCAATAGGTCGAGTAACTACAAACCACCTTCATACACACCTTTCATAGGTGTTTTTTCAATGAAATTTCTACAATTATCTTTAAAAGGAAAGTTAACCAGTGGATATTATCATTGTCTATTGAGGAGGCCGAGGCAGTGTTGTCTACGAACTACGGGCGGACAGTTTGACATGTGAACAGCCACCACTCCTATCCCATCATTATTCATTATCACTACCCCATTATAATCTGCGGTGACCCTGCTTATTTACCCTTGTTGCTAATATGTAAATGTTTTTAAAATTAATAATATTCAATTCTTTAAAACAGGTACATATTAAAATTACACGGTTTTTTCCTTTTAATATATTCATTCCAGATTCACGTGTGTATGTGGTATATAATAGTGTATTATTTTGTATTATATTTTATATTCATTTTTTTATGTATATCCAGTCCGTTATTTCTTCAGGCGTGAGCAACTCGAGTCTGCGCATAGGCATCATAGCCCGTGCAGGCTCATTTCCCGAGGACAATGTTTTTTTTTTTGTTTTTTTTTGTAACTAGTTTTAATGGAAAGGCCAAATTATAGCAGAATATGGATATTAGTTAAAATATACAAAACGAAATTTTATCACAAAGGTTTTACTGCTTGTTATTCATGGAAATCGTAAAACAATGAATTATTGTTACAGACCGTTGTTGACGACGTTGAACGGCAGTGGGAGGGGGGGGCAGGGCAAGGTTGTCTCAATGAATTGACACTGCCAAGTTTGGTCGATATTCGACAACAATATGCGTTGTCCAGCACTCGCCACCACGCAAACCATTTAAAGTTTTTATTTTATTTATAGATTCGACTAATTAAAGTTAACTAGGACGTGCACATTGTCTCTTCGAAGTCTCTTTTGAAGTATTTTTATTCAAAACGTAATAAAGTGAAACAAAGATACAGCGAACTTAATTAGGAATGCATTGACAAAAGTTATGTACGAACTCCACGTACGAAAACAAAATTACGGAGTATCAAAGCACCAAGACAATGAGGATGAAAAGTTTTGCCCCAACTTCCTGTGAACCTTCACAAAGAAGCCAACACAGTTCGGCTAAGTTCCTGTCGAAGTTGTTCAACACCACTTAGTCCAGGGACAACAATGTGGAACTTGCCGGAAAGCTGCTTGGGTATGTCTTCAGACATGCAGTTCGCTATTGCAAACTAATACTTTAAATGTCATCATCATTTTATCTTCACTTATCAATAAGTAATTTCCTTCTGGAGTTTAAACTGTCGGTTAAAAATGTTATTTTAAAACAGTCAATTTATATCTAATTCAGTGTTTAAGATGTACAACTGTTATTACTACAGTAAGAAACCGTATCGATAAATGAAGCACTCTATCTTTTTGAGTAAGAGCGAATGAGATACCGTAGTAAGAGCGAATGAGGTACCGTAGTAAGAGCGAATGAGATACCGTAGTAAGAGCGAATGAGGTACCGTAGTAAGAGCGAATGAGGTACCGTAGTAAGAGCGAATGAGGTACCGTAGTAAGAGCGAATGAGATACCGTAGTAAGAGCGAATGAGGTACCGTAGTAAGAGCGAATGAGGTACCGTAGTAAGAGCGAATGAGGTACCGTAGTAAGAGCGAATGAGGTACCGTAGTAAGAGCGAATGAGGTACCGTAGTAAGAGCGAATGAGATACCGTAGTAAGAGCGAATGAGGTACCGTAGTAAGAGCGAATGAGGTACCGTAGTAAGAGCGAATGAGGTACCGTAGTAAGAGGTACCCGCGCAATTGTACCTGTTCCTCGAGGGACCAATTCAAACGTAAACCGGCGTCCGCCAACAAAAGCAAACACTTCCGATCAAACTCTAGGTACGGTCGCCACTTCCCAATGTACTTCTCTTGACCCTTTGCACTCTTTACTGAACTCTCGCTTTAACATACATGTCCCTTTTGAAACTTCGCTCTCAGTAATCAATTGGGTCTGAATTTACAAAACTGCAGAGTCTTGAGGATCTCGTCTAGGTTCGGCACGTGTTTTCGCAGTAATAATAACTGGCATTCATTGCGCAAATTACGCTCAAATGTGCCTCAAAACATCTTTAACCAATCCTTTTTAAAAATCCAGCAATGGATCAGTCCAGGGACCAAATGATATCTCAAGTTGTTGTAGTACTACGAGTTGATTTATTATCACCCTCCTATCCTAGAGTATGATATGACAAACTGTTAAAAGTCGATATATCCGATGAGCAGCGACTGTAATAATAATAAGCATAAAAGGTTAAACTGTTTAGTTTTTTCTCTTTAAATTGAAAAATAAGCTTTTCTTAATGAATGCAAAAATCACATGTTTCTAAAATAAACTATTAATTTTTTGGATGAAATAAAATTTTAAAATAGGGAATTAAAAAATAATAATATTTAAACATAGATTACCACATCAAAACAATTTATTTTATATACATGAAAATGCACTTACATTTGAAAGGTTTCAATCCTTTACAAAAGTTTTCAGATAAGCCCACTCAATGTTTTTTTTCCTCTTTCAGGAATGGTTTTATTCCTGATTTTAAATCTGAATGTAGGTACTTTACATTACTGAATACACGAAAGTGTATAAGGCATTCCGTAATGGTGTGTTAACTCATAGGAAACACCGTAAATCCAAAAGTCTTTTAACTAAATTTTAAAATTCAAGATTATGATTAATAAATCACAATAATAATAGAGTTCAAAAAAGTGGCCAATATATTAATGTAACAAATTATTTAATATCCATTTAAAGGACAGATAATCATAAGGTTCTTTCTTTTATTGCCTTGAAGAGGAGCATTGCAATATTCATAAAACGGTAGCATCTAATGAACAAACCATGAGTTTATTGAAGAAATTCATGTAATAAAAAGAATAGGAGCTTAAGAATTTTCCATTGTTAGCAACCAAAACTGTAACTAAGGCGAGTGGGGGAAAATATGAAAGCCGCTTGTATTCACAAAATCTACCTCTGTTTATCTCATCCAATTTCCATTTCCCACACGTGGTAGAGGTACGTCACAAACAGTTAGCAGTTTAATATACAAGAACTAAAATTTATTTAGGCAACGTTATGAGTATACATCCACAGTTTTGACTCTGGTCATAATACCAATTGGACAATGATATGAATATTAAAAGTTTTCTGGAGTCATCAACTCTGTAACCACCAGATGACCACAGAACTCTGCTCCAAGCTCCTCAGATCCGACACACGTAACAGCTGTTTTTGTACTTATCAACGGAGTCCGGAGTCAGCAGTCTGGAGTCACCTCCTCTGTAACCACCAGATGACCACAGAACTCTGCTTCCAAGCTCCTCAGATCCGGCACACGTAACAGCTGTTTTTGTACTTATCAACGGAGTCCGGAGTCAGCAGTCTGGAGTCACCTCCTCTGTAACCACCAGATGACCACAGCACTCTGCTCCAAGCTCCTCAGATCCGACACACGTAACAGCTGTTTTTGTACTTATCAACGGAGTCCGGAGTCAGCACTCTGGAGTCACCTCCTCTGTAACCACCGGATGACCACAGCACTCTGCTCCAAGCTCCTCAGATCCGACACACGTAACAGCTGTTTTTGTACTTATCAACGGAGTCCGGAGTCAGCACTCTGGAGTAACCTCCTCTGTAACCACCAGATGACCACAGCACTCTGCTCCAACCAAGCTTCTCAGATCCGACACACGTAACAGCTGTTTTTGTACTTATCAACGGAGTCCGGAGTCAGCACTCTGGAGTAACCTCCTCTGTAACCACCAGTTGACCACAGCACTCTGCTCCAACCAAGCTTCTCAGATCCGACACACGTAACAGCTGTTTTTGTACTTATCAACGGAGTCCGGAGTCAGCAGTCTGGAGTCACCTCCTCTGTAACCACCAGATGACCACAGCACTCTGCTCCAACCAAGCTTCTCAGATCCGACACACGTAACAGCTGTTTTTGTACTTATCAACGGAGTCCGGAGTCAGCAGTCTGGAGTAACCTCCTCTGTAACCACCAGATGACCACAGCACTCTGCTTCAACCAAGCTCCTCAGATCCGACACACGTAACGGCTGTTTTTGTACTTATCAACGGAGTCCGGAGTCAGCACTCTGGAGTCACCTCCTCTGTAACCACCGGATGACCACAGCACTCTGCTCCAAGCTCCTCAGATCCGACACACGTAACAGTTTTTTTATCCCTCTGTCACATGAAGTATGGAATAGCATTAGTGAAGTATGACATCAAGACATCAAAGGAGAATTATCCGATCCTCCACTAACCTTTCCAAGTTTAACAGCTCATTTAATTTATCGTTATGACGTTCTTCTCGACCACCTTGATTTCGGATTCAACTCAGTATGGCATGATAGGCAGGCTTTGACACGTGGCTCTGGCTCGCACTGGGAAACCGAACATCTTCCTAGGAACATAATTCCGAATCATAATTGCAAAGCAAGCATAACCAGGCAACCGAACATCTTCCTTAGAACATAATTCCGAATCATAATTGCAAGGCAAGCAGAACTAGGCAACCGAACGTCTTCCCTGGATCATAATTCCTACCCAGAATTACAAGGTAAGCAGAACCAGGCAACCGAAAAACATGATCCCTGGAACATAATATCTACCCATAATTACAAGGTAAGCAGAACCAGGCAACCTGAAAAACATGATCCCTGGAGCATAATATCTACCCAGAATTACAAGGTAAGCAGAACCAGGCAACCGAACACTGGATCATAATTCCTACCCAGAATTACAAGGTAAGCAGAACCAGGCAACCGAAAAACATGATCCCTGGAGCATAATATCTACCCAGAATTACAAGGTAAGCAGAACCAGGCAACCGAACACCTTCCCTGGATCATAATTCCTACCCAGAATTACAAGGTAAGCAGAACCAGGCAACCGAACGTCTTCCCTGGAATATAATTCTTATCTACAATTCCAAGGTAAGTAGAACCAACCCAAGCATATGAGGCCTTGATATTTGGTCTCTCTCACAGTTTAAATACGCTCGAGGAAAAGTGAAGTCCTTCAGTGTATAACCAAAGTCACGAACGAGGGTATTGCGATCCCAAAAGCTCTGTTTTATTCTCACTTAGAACCGGAGTGAGTAAGCGGGTACTGTGACTTACACAAGTTATGCACTTTACTAAGCATAGAATCAGGATTAATTAAAGCCAAATATGAACTTCCTAATGATTATATTATGGTCGTTATTTATCACATTCAATCTCAGTTAAACTCCACCTCCAGAGGGTAAAATCTCTCGAAATCACACCGCATTTCACAAAAAGGTTACCAACAGCCGGCTCATAATGTTAAATATCACCCGACGAAGCAGCGTAGTTTATCGTGGTTATTAAAGAATAACACGTGACACTGACGATTAGCAAGTTCTGGCTCAAATCGAGTTGTCCCGAAAGCGCTGGGCCAGGATTGGATGGAGGTCACAGATGATATACTGATAGGGCAAATTCGACTGGCTCATTAGATTCGACTTCTTAGCAATGAGAATGTCAGGTAATCCAGACCCATAAATAAACTACTAAATGAGATGGAATAAAAGCGAGATTAGAACTGTATAATAGCGGCCCGAACATCCTTACTTGAATTAAGTGAATGTTGGAGGAAGCTGTGGATACATAGGTACTCTTAACTTTGTTGGCCAGGATAATGCACGAAGCACAGCATCTGACCGGTCGGAATGAAGCTCCCGAGATGACATCGTCTCCCTACCCAGATTTGCGCAAAGGCATGCATCGCACTAACTCTCATGATCTCAATCCTAAACCCAACAACTTGAGACACTCCCAAACATCAAACAAAGAGGGCGAAATAAATTCTATAATATGGAATACTTCACAAATATCGATGATGATGAGAAAAGGGAGTGTAAGCAGATGTTGGAGGCGTATCCAACCTTTCCGGTAGGTTGGCGCTCCAATTCTTAACTACCCTAAAACTGGATTCCCTATAGTTCCAACCACTTCTGATATAATTGTTTCCAAAAAATGTCTAAATTATCCAATATTTTGCTTCATATGTGTTATAGACAATACAAACAGATTAAGTCTTGTGAAAATGTCACTGGAATAAGGAAAACAGAAAGTAATGAATTTGAGTTAATATTTAATTTATAATATATAAATTGATTAGGTATATAAATGGATAGTTACTTATAATTTATATAAATTGAATGGGTCACATGTAATGTTGTCCCAAAATAACAGTTTTAAACCTCGTGCACTTTAACGACCTTATTTTTAGTCATAAATCTATAGAAATTAACATACTTATTTAAAATTAATACTCATCCGATCGCTTTTTAGTTTTTGTAAATATTTTTATAGGCCACTTAGATCGCAAATAGTTTTTTGTTTTATTGTTTCAAAATTAAAGTAAATTTGTTTAACTAAAACGAATTTCGACACGTAATATCTTTAAGATCATACCTCTCCCACAGAGCTACGATGGAAAAATAAGGGCTTTAATGTTTAAAATTGTTTTTATGAGGTAAACTTAGGATTTTTCAATACAGCCGCCTCTTCAGGAGTTGAAAAAATCTTTTTATGTTAATTATTAATCTGCTTTACGATATTTATTTTGATTTTCAATTTGCTGCTCTGCACATTAAACGAAATGTAAGATCTCTTTGATAAACTTCCTGGACTTTTCTCAAATAAGATAAAAGCGAGTGCTTTAATTGAATAACCGAACAAATCCAAAGGAATTTGAGAAACGGCGTTAAGTAATTAAATAAACTTTGGTTGCTCTAACAAGTTTAGACAGAAAACATGCAAATTGTGCTGGTAACTAATTCAGTTGTAAGACAAACGTCGGGCGCCTTGATAAAGGTTCTGAGACTAGAATAATCAGCCTTTACTTTGTAACATCTGTATAAATATCAGGTCTAACAATAACGATAATTAAACAATGCAAATTAATCGCACTCGATTAGACAATAACAAGACGCACTGCCACACTACAGACGTTTGTTACGTCATGTGTTACAATATTGAATGTCTATATTTTCAGAATTTAAACAATTTTCGTCAGTACATAAAGATTATTCCCCTTGATTTGAGGATATGAAGAAAAGCTTGACTGCATTTTCAACCAATTCAACAGCACATGTATTTCTTGATACACAACACCACTATACGGTTAGTTGAACACGTTGGTAGAATATATTTTACACCAGTAAAACATTTCCATCCAAGTATTAAAAGTTGTTAAAACCGACCAACGATCAGCCCTTGAGATGTTTTTAGGAAAGGGAGCGAACCAGCTTTTATTCTAGCTGCCCCAATGTGAGCCAGTTTTACCTAAAATGTGTTTGTTTATTATGTATGTGTGTGTGTGTGTGTGTTTTTTTTTTCACACATCCTATTTGTTAGAGACTGCAATCTACGTTTAACTGACCATATAATGTTTGCAAATCTGGAATGGTAAATTAACGCGTAACTATGAGACTTCCGGGTATGCCTTGCTAGGCCGTCCCTCAAGGATTTATTTTCAGTCAACCCTCTCATAGAAAAAATCTACAGGTACTCTCTGAAAGTCAATCAACTCACTCTCCTTATTGCTTCTCCCCTAAATTCACTCTTACACGATCTCCTTCAACACAATAATATTAATATTGTTATTAATATTAATAACGATAAGACCACCCTGGGTATTGCTAGACAAAGAACACATCCGATAAAGGTGATCCTTCTAAAGATGATACAAAATCTGCATTGCCCCTCGAGGAGCTGCGCTTGATTGCAAGGAAGTAAGTACACGATTTCTTAATCCAGTTAATATTGTTACTTGAAGTAATGCGATGAAGAATTTTGGCCGTAATCCACGATCTGGCTGCGACCATATCAACTCAGTGAACAAATAAAAATCGTACAAAAACTAACAGCAAATGAAATATTGACCCAATGAACTTCAAACTCAAATCTAAAATCTCGCAGAATCACCCTCACAACAAGATTCAAAACGAGTCAAAACCTCTAAAACAAGTCGGTCTCCCTTACACCACAGTCAAACTGATAAAGCCACGACTTCTCTACTTTTTTTAATCATTACCGAACTCCACTCATATACTCAATGTCCTTTTGAAAATCCTATGGTACTCAGTCAAAACAAGAGGTCCATAATACCGATAACTCCAGTAATTGGATATTACATTAACCAAATTTAAACTGACCCAATTTAAGTTGCTTCAACTTGAGTAATACTCGTACGAAGATCACAGCGCCAAAGAAACGTTGGCAAAAGACGATTATGCCCGCCTGCTGGCGCTAAGCCAGGGTCTTATGGAGATAAATGACTGCCACTGACTAGATACTGATGGGTCTAAAGTCGAGTTGCTGAACAGCTCCAGCATACAAACTTGATAGTAACAACTATCGTTCTCATAATCAAGAGACGGCCATAAAACTGTAAATGCCGAGGTTAAATAAAAGAGCTACACAATAGGCGCTGGAACAATAGCCATTAAGTGCAGAAGAGACAAAGAGCTTGGCGGCTGGACCTTCTCAGTTTATTGGATCTTAGATGAAGTGCAAGCCACCCCTTCCAGGAAGAGATAAACTTGAAGGGACAGAATAAAGTGGCTGGCCAAGAAATGAAGATCCCTAAAAATGTAATTAAATAAACTTCATTTTCCTTTCAGTAGCACAAAAAATACCGAGAGAGAAAATTATTTAATTTAATAATAAAGGTTACTATGTGAATTATTGAGGATCAAGATTTAACATGCAAATTGAATTGGATGTTTCAATTAAGAAATATTCCTCTTACGAAGACAATATATTTAATACTATCGTTTGCTGCTTGAATATCACAGAAATAGGTTTAGAGCAAAGGAATATTAGCTTCCTTGGCGCGTAACACGGCAAGTTGTAGGGAAGTGTCAAGTTACTCTACATATTGTCGCTATGCAAATCACACGACGTTCCTTGCTCACACAGTTCTTGTCACGGATGAGCCAAGTTTTGGTAGAACACAGACATTCCTTAACGTTGTGTAGAGAATGTATAATATAACGTTAGTCTCTTGCTTATACATGACAGTAACCAAAAACATTCAGATTTGAATATCACAAAAATGGGTTTAGAGCAAGGGAATATTAGCTTTCTTTGCGAGTAACACAGCAAGTTGCAGGGAAGTGTCAAGTTACTCTACATATTGTCGCTATGCAAATCACACGACGTTCCTTGCTCACACAGTTCTTGTCTCGGATGAGCCAAGTTTTGGTAAAACAGAGACATTCCTTAAAGTTGTGTAGAGAATGTAAAATATAACATCAGGCTCTTGTTTATAATTGGGTAATAACCAAAAAATATTCAGGTTATTGAAGACAGTGTCTAATTATCAATAACATTTTAAGGAATCTAACAGTATATAAACTTCGAAATAGTATATATTTTACAGATTTAGTGTTAACAAGTCAAAATAACGCACAGGGCTGCAAGTGATGAAACGAAAAACGTAATTTATTTTCCTTTTTCATTATTTAAATGAGTAACTAATTAGTGATTTTCCTTGTGTTTACTGCTGTCATTTCATGTTCTAAAAATCATGAAAAGAAACACATAGAATATGTATCTATTTATTACGAAACATACCTCGTAATCTAAAGGTACATAATTTAACATCCCTCACTCTTTTGGTCTAATAATTCGAAAGCTTTTGTACAGTATGATTAATAATTTATAGCCATTATTGTCCAATTAGAAAGAAAATGAAAAGCAATCCACGTAGTCAACAAATATTTAAACTGGCGGGAACTTATAAAGATCGAACACGGGCACAGATAACTTCTGTAAGGGTATGATGGAACGCTATGCCCCCAATAATACTGCGCATTCCTTGCCGGATACGAAGACTGTTAGCACAGGTTAAGAAAACTTCGAGATAATGGGTCTATAATTCTTGCACGCTCGTAGTTTATCTCTCGTTGTGCGAGTTCCACGAGGAAACTTGTGAAAGATAGAACATTTTACAACTTGCTGAGAAACTTGCTTGAAAACCAACCTTAGTTCTTCGATATATCTCACTGTATTAGCATCTTATGCTGTTATAAAATAAAATTGTAACATCGCCTTAACTATGACCCATATTCTTCAATGTAAAAAAATAGATTTCAAAATTTAAATTTTATCAATGCAGTCGAGGGGCTGTAAAAAGTTTATTTCTGCCTGCCTGTCTGTCTGTCTATCCACAAGATATCTTGAAAAACCCTATCAACTTGAAATTGTACATTTTCCTCCTTAAGATTTGGCTGAGTATAGTGAATATTCTTCAATTGGTCTTACGGGTAATTGGGATTACATTTGTTTAGAAACATGTATATATGTGTGTGTGTGTGTGTGTGTGTGTGTGTGTGTGTGTGTGTGTGTGTGTGTGTGTGTGTGTGTGTGTGTGTGTGTTTTAATTTTCTCGCTTCGCCATTGCTACCCACAAGACAAAAGTACGCGTAAAAATGACAGCTAACGATCAAGAAGTTGTAACAAAATGTACCTACATGTATAAAAATGAAGTTCAAGGAAAATGTTAAGTATGTCAGTTAGTAATAGTCATATCATGCAGAGAGCCGAAAGAAAGAAATTGGTTACATTTTGACAGGCTCTCTTCAGTGTTAGGGTTCGCTAAAACTCAGCCGAAATTACATGCATGGTGCTCCGAGGACAATGGTAAATGGTATCACCATAAAAATACTCGCACGTTCCTTTCTAATTCTATAATTTACTCTCACTCTATCCCGCCAAGTCATTCCGTTCCTCGAATGTACATGTGTTGTTCTGTGAACCGTTATTTGTCAACTACCTGGTTCTTGTATGTAGTTAAATATAGACTATCAAATTGTACTAAATGTAAGTAAGAGTAAAATAATCACCTTAGTGTTTTAAACTAAATAAACCAGATCGCTTATGGAGGAACTCTTTCCTTATTACATACAACTATCGCAGTATACACATTTCACAAATTGTCCAATTATATGAAGTTTATTGAACTAGGCCTTTCAACATCACATATGAATAAAAAAATTAAACAACTATTTAATAAAGTTAAGTTATAAATTGTAATTTGCGAAGGTCAATAAATTTACAATTTTGATAACATGTGAAATCTGTCTAGTACACACCAGATTGTGTTTAGAACATCAAGCAGCGTGCGAATAAGAAGTAGAAAGTTACAATAAATACATAAAATACATTACAAGTCTACAATCTACGTGGTTGGATTGTTAACGACTGTTGGACCTACCAAAGTGTGTGAAGTGCTTAGTGTTATCATAAGGTGATATCTTGTTTCGGCGAGATAACATAGTCTACAGTTGTAAGTGTTGTCATTGATAATTCTATATTTGTCTCTAATAACACATACTCGGGTGTAGTCTGTTATGAAGCGGAAGCGAATATGTTCAAAGTCACGATGATGTAAAATATGTTTAATATACACGATTTAAAATTAATACATTATAAATACAGTTTTAAGCCAAAGCTGTATTTAGAGTTTCGGTTAATATCAAACTAATATTCAATGTATTCAAATCCATTTAAAGCAGTTTATTACGTTAGCAAGTAAGTAATATTTAAGCTAGTCTATATACCATACTGTTTTAATAGAGAAAATTTTATTTAAATTACATTGAGAACTAGCGGGCACACGTTAGTATTAGAATCAGATGTATACCGCAAGGCAATATAAGTTAAGGTGAGGTATCCACAGACCCTATCTCACCCATGTTAAAGTTGACATAATGATTGTCCATTTACTAAAAAAGGCTGAATACTTTGTGAATTTTCGTTTAATGCTCATTAGACATAGGGATAGGAGTTATTTTTATCTCTTTAATTTGTTTTCATAAATTAAACAAATATATATTTGCAAAATTTTATAATATTTGAAATTTTGTACTAACAAATAATATAGGGCAGAAAACCGGATAAGCTTATGTTAACAGTTAAAAACTATTTAAAAAGATTAAGATGTAGAATGTTACGAATTTACCTACTTAAGTGATGTTTGTTAAATTCAGTAATTTATATAATTTGTTAATTTCATTTTGGGTCAAAAACTAATGAAAAGTTACTAAACTTTTTAAATACAGTAAAACCGTCTACATAAAGCATTTTGTACATTCAAGCGCCATGAGAAGACTATGCTGGATCTTCAATTTCAAGAAAAGTGTTCTCCAACTTCATTATGATACATTCTTGGTGTTTCCTTGCCTTTTTTTCAAAATATTTAAAACCATCCTCCAAGTCTTAGTACCCCTATTATGGCAACTTCAATAATTACTAAGACTGTGTCTGTTTTTACTACATTTATTACTAACTCTTTCAAAACTAGACACCTTAAATTCATTTATTACAATTTATAATTGCTTTATAAACACCAAGCTTCATGTTTTTATGCTAAAAATAGGAACTTTGTTAGTTGTAACCGTACAATGGCGTATACAGATTTACTGAATATTTTTATCATTTCCAAATTTTTTAAAAGGTTAAGATTTGCTAAGTCCAGCAAAAGGGTTCTATTACAGACGCAGGGGTCGTCGCTTCAGACGTTATGTCCTGGAGACGATAAAACAAAACCAATGTTAAGCTTGCCCGATAATCACGGGTACCGAAAAAATAAGTTCGTAACTGATGACATTCTTCTACGAAATGTTTAATAACGTTTTCTATCCATTGTGCGAGTTTTTACTTTCGAAGTTTAACAAAACCAATTTAATCAATTACAGAAGAAAGTCCTACTAAACCGACATGTAAATGAACATTCTAAAAATGACACCTGATTAAAAATCAATATAGCCTACTGAAATGCAATGGTAAATTGAAAATAAAATCATTTTCTTTTTTTACTTTTTCTCTTTAGTGAAATGTCAATTTTAATCAAGCGATACTGCGAATCCCAAATGTTTCACCACTCCATTACCGTATTAGATTTTATGCTTTTACCCGTAAATTAAATCTGTAAAACACTGGAACTCAACCAACTGTTGACACTAAATAACGTCAAAAGCTTAGTTGTCATAATTAGACAACATATGGATACCAATGTATACCTACTATTGTTATAATAATACATTAACAACAGTGTTACCGATGTATACCTACTATTGTTATAATAATACATTAACAACAGTGTTACCAATGTATACCTACTATTGCTATAATAATACATTAACAACAGTGTTACCGATGTATACCTACTATTGCTATAATAATACATTAACAACAGTGTTACCGATGTATACCTACTATTGCTATAATAATACATTAACAACAGTGTTACCGATGTATACCTACTATTGCTATAATAATACATTAACAACAGTGTTACCAATGTATACCTACTATTGTTATAATAATACATTAACAACAGTGTTACCGATGTATACCTACTATTGTACATTAACAACAGTGTTACCTGTATACCGATATACCTACTATTGTACATTATAGTAACAACAGTGTTACCGATGTATACCTACTATTGTTATAATAATACATTAACAACAGTGTTTAGCTACAACAATAAATTTTACAACTTGATTTCAGTTTGTTAAACATGTGTTATGAAAAATTGTCAACTCAGTTCTCTCCAAATACTTCAGATCTGTGATCGGAGCACGACTAACAAAGCGGCTTACCCTCGCTGTATCACTCATAATATTCAGTTAGGTTTTCACTGTTGTTTGCTCAATAATGCCAGAAAATTATTAAAATTTAAAATTCTAATATATTGAGGAGTTTGAGGTTAAACCCTAAAAATAAGCAAATTAAGCTTCGGTTGGAGATTCTCCTCTGTAATAAATATCCTGATAATTAGGTTCGTTCAAGTCATATAAAAATTCAAGTATATTAAAACTTTTAATTATTTTTGGTTTGTAGCAAGTGTTTTGCAAACTAAGATTTTTGAAAGTAATTGCACTTTAATGCAATATTACAACTGTTACAGATTTAACATAAAGATAATTATACTGTACTCTTCCTGCATGAGCTATTAAATATTGATTGAATAATTAATGCGTTATATTTATATATTTACTAATACATAGAAACGTCTAATTAATCTAAGTTTGATGATTATGAAGATGATAATAACATGACATGACTTTCGTTTATTTTGTAACGAGAAAGGGAAACAACATATTTGAAGAGATTCTGAAAAATCCGAATAATATAACCTAATTTACCTGAGGTGATATTCAAAATAATAGTAAAATTTCATGCACTGCATACTTACTGTAAAGGCTAACAGGTATTAAGTTTAATGAGGCGAAATGAATTCTTCATTCTTTATAACAGCCATTTTTCTGCAAGTGCTTATGCAATGTTTGTTATTGCTACTAAAATGTTTGCTCTTGAAGATCCAAAATTAAACAAAGTCGAAATAAAGTCCTCTTTTCAGAAGTCAGCCCTTCTAATGTGTTTTTGCAGACTTTGCCTGTATACGAGTATATCCAGTGGTGGTTCATGTTGATCATAAAAAATAGATGATTATATAACTATACATTTCTTAGCTTTAGTATGTATGAAGAGATATATGTATGCATGTATGTAAGGGCGAAACTCACAAATAAATATTACTTTATTTTTATATTAACCGAAGATATCTGCTTCATAGACTATACATTTATGAAACAGTAGTGTATATTCAACATATATCGTTATTATGTTCAGTAATTAAAGCTCTCTTCCTCGATGTAAAATCACTAGCTGTGAAACACTATTGAATAAGCGTAATTTGATAAAAGGATAAAAGTAGTTTGTACATTTGCCATAAGGGAAAAAAGAAGACATTGATAATGTACTGTGTATTTATTTTTTATTTTATGAATTATTATAACCCCAAAAAAAAAATATGATCCAAAACATTAATTGATATAACTCGTACTTTAATGTACTAACGAAACTGTTTCTTTATAACGTAGCAGTAAGATTTGATACTGTGTTTAAAAAGTAATAAAGCACCGACTGACGCAATTCATTACAGCTAATCCAGTCCGACTTCACTGTCAATTCAGCAACACCCCGTATCAGTTTTAAATCGGACTGACGCTTCACCTCCGTTTGCAGATATTTCATACTTTGCTGTACAGCAAAATGTATTTCTCATAAATGCTACAAAATCAGTTGAATAACCTAAAAACATTCGAAAAATAACTATAGAAATACATATTTTGTGCAATGATTGGATATTTTGTGCAATGATTGGATATTTTGTGCAATAATTGGTTATTTTGTGCAATGATTGGATATTTTGTGCAATGATTGGATATTTTGTGCAATAATTGGATATTTTGTGCAATAATTGGATATTTTGTGCAATAATTGGATATTTTATGCAATGATTGGATATTTTGTGCAATGGTTGGAGCATACACTGAATAAACTGTTTAAAGACACACTAAGCTATGTTCGAAATGAAATATGATACTTAGATCATTTACATAATTTCCTTCTAAAGTATGAAAGAAAGACCTATTTGATTTGATATAATTCACCGATTCAGAAGCGATGAGAACTACGTGGGGCGAGAGCTCCCATCTATCTGAGAGCACGCAAATGGCCGCCATCAATACCGTCAATGTTACCAACATCAACATTATTGATGTAACCCATAACGTAGCAATACTGCCAAAGTAAGCAGCCTATATGTATACTGTACACATCTCGGATATCAGTGTATTGACAAACGTACGGTCCGGGGAAACGGACACGTTATTATCGGTTTCGTGACGGATTGGGTGGAAATAGTCAAGAAACTCTATAACGAAACCAAACTATTACAGATAAACTTTATCTCGTATGAAACACATTTTGAGAACACGAATAATGCCTTGCACTTACGATCTCGTTAACAAAATTACTCATTTGTTACACGACTGAGATCAGGATTGTAATTACCACCTCAGTGATAAATACCTAATATTTTCATTGCATTAAACAGCGCTCTTACAAAGCATCTTTTAGACAAATCCTGAAATAATACGTACTGATTACCCGTTTCTATCCGGGTACCGTCCACTGGAAAAAGTTAAAATACAACAGTCTGATGAATATGCAGACAGACAAACAGTCGGGTATGAATATTGCTAGCCCCTTATAACTAATAATGTCAATTTTCAATTCACTAGAGTAATCGATTCTCGATATATTCTGCTCCACTAACATTCAGTCAAATCCCATTGAAGAGAAGAGATCATCATCGAACCCGATGTTGCCTACATACACATAAGCTATGTAACATTTGAAGTTTACAATTCACTTTGTACTCGATATATCCTGCTTCACTAACATTCAGTCAAATCCCATTGAAGAGAAGAGATCATCATCGAACCCGATGTTGCCTACATACACATAAGCTATGTAACATTTGAAGTTTACAATTCACTTTGTACTCGATATATCCTGCTTCACTAACATTCAGTCAAATCCCATTGAAGAGAAGAGATCATCATCGAACCCGATGTTGCCTACATACACATAAGCTATGTAACATTTGAAGTTTACAATTCACTTTGTACTCGATATATCCTGCTTCACTAACATTCAGTCAAATCCCATTGAAGAGAAGAGATCATCATCGAACCCGATGTTGCCTACATACACATAAGCTATGTAACATTTGAAGTTTACAATTCACTTTGTACTCGATATATCCTGCTTCACTAACATTCAGTCAAATCCCATTGAAGAGAAGAGATCATCATCGAACTCGATGTTGCCTACAGACACATAAGCTATGTAACATTTGAAGTTTACAATTCACTTTGTACTCGATATATCCTGCTTCACTAACATTCAGTCAAATCCCATTGAAGAGAACGAGATCATCATCGAACCCGATGTTGCCTACATACACATAAGCTATGTAACATTTGAAGTTTACAATTCACTTTGTACTCGATATATCCTGCTTCACTAACATTCAGTCAAATCCCATTGAAGAGAAGAGATCATCATCGAACCCGATGTTGCCTACATACACATAAGCTATGTAACATTTGAAGTTTACAATTCACTTTGGACTCGATATATCCTGCTTCACTAACATTCAGTCAAATCCCATTGAAGAGAAGAGATCATCATCGAACCCGATGTTGCCTACATACACATTAAGCTATGTAACATTTGAAGTTTACAATTCACTTTGGACTCGATATATCCTGCTTCACTAACATTCAGTCAAATCCCATTGAAGAGAAGAGATCATCATCGAACCCGATGTTGCCTACAGACACATACTCGTAAGCTATGTAACATTTGAAGTTTACAATTCACTTTGTACTCGATATATCCTGCTTCACTAACATTCAGTCAAATCCTATTGAAGAGAACGGATCATCATCGAACCCGATGTTGCCTACATACACATAAGCTATGTAACATTTGAAGTTTACAATTCACTTTGGACTCGATATATCCTGCTTCACTAACATTCAGTCAAATCCCATTGAAGAGAAGAGATCATCATCGAACTCGATGTTGCCTACATACACATAAGCTATGTAACATTTGAAGTTTACAATTCACTTTGTACTCGATATATCCTGCTTCACTAACATTCAGTCAAATCCCATTGAAGAGAACGGATCATCATCGAACCCGATGTTGCCTACATACACATAAGCTATGTAACATTTGAAGTTTACAATTCACTTTGTACTCGATATATCCTGCTTCACTAACATTCAGTCAAATCCCATTGAAGAGAACGGATCATCATCGAACCCGATGTTGCCTACATACACATAAGCTATGTAACATTTGAAGTTTACAATTCACTTTGTACTCGATATATCCTGCTTCACTAACATTCAGTCAAATCCCATTGAAGAGAACGGATCATCATCGAACCCGATGTTGCCTACATACACATAAGCTATGTAACATTTGAAGTTTACAATTCACTTTGGACTCGATATATCCTGCTTCACTAACATTCAGTCAAATCCCATTGAAGAGAAGAGATCATCATCGAACCCGATGTTGCCTACAGACACATACTAAGCTATGTAACATTTGAAGTTTACAATTCACTTTGTACTCGATATATCCTGCTTCACTAACATTCAGTCAAATCCCATTGAAGAGAAGAGATCATCATCGAACCCGATGTTGCCTACAGACACATACTCGTAAGCTATGTAACATTTGAAGTTTACAATTCACTTTGTACTCGATATATCCTGCTTCACTAACATTCAGTCAAATCCCATTGAAGAGAACGGATCATCATCGAACCCGATGTTGCCTACATACACATAAGCTATGTAACATTTGAAGTTTACAATTCACTTTGGACTCGATATATCCTGCTTCACTAACATTCAGTCAAATCCCATTGAAGAGAAGAGATCATCATCGAACCCGATGTTGCCTACATACACATAAGCTATGTAACATTTGAAGTTTACAATTCACTTTGTACTCGATATATCCTGCTTCACTAACATTCAGTCAAATCCCATTGAAGAGAACGGATCATCATCGAACCCGA